>NW_026600318.1:145000-430124 GCF_029448725.1 Salvelinus fontinalis
GGGTAAGGGTAAGATGGCGCCGGAGTTAGTGTTATCCAACATAGGGTAAGGATAAGATGGCGCCGGAGTTAGTGTTATCCAACATAGGGTAAGGATAAGATGGCGCCAGAGTTAGTGTTATCCAACATAGGGTAAGGATAAGATGGCGCCGGAGTTAGTGTTATCCAACATAGGGTAAGGGTAAGATGGCGCCGGAGTTAGTGTTATCCAACATAGGGTAAGGGTAAGATGGCGCCGGAGTTAGTGTTATCCAACATAGGGTAAGGGTAAGATGGCGCCGGAGTTAGTGTTATCCAACTTAGGGTAAGGATAAGATGGCGCCGGAGTTAGTGTTATCCAACATAGGGTAAGGATAAGATGGCGCCGGAGTTAGTGTTATCCAACATAGGGTAAGGGTAAGATGGCGCCGGAGTTAGTGTTATCCAACATAGGGTAAGGATAAGATGGCGCCGGAGTTAGTGTTATCCAACATAGGGTAAGGATAAGATGGCGCCGGAGTTAGTGTTATCCAACATAGGGTAAGGGTAAGATGGCGCCGGAGTTAGTGTTATCCAACATAGGGTAAGGATGAGATGGCGCCGGAGTTAGTGTTATCCAACATAGGGTAAGGGTAAGATGGCGCCGGAGTTAGTGTTATCCAACATAGGGTAAGGGTAAGATGGCGCCGGAGTTAGTGTTATCCAACATAGGGTAAGGATAAGATGGCGCCGGAGTTAGTGTTATCCAACATAGGGTAAGGATAAGATGGCGCCAGAGTTAGTGTTATCCAACATAGGGTAAGGATAAGATGGCGCCGGAGTTAGTGTTATCCAACATAGGGTAAGGGTAAGATGGCGCCGGAGTTAGTGTTATCCAACATAGGGTAAGGATAAGATGGCGCCGGAGTTAGTGTTATCCAACATAGCGTAAGGATAAGATGGCGCCAGAGTTAGTGTTATCCAACACAGGGTAAGGATAAGATGGCGCCGGAGTTAGTGTTATCCAACATAGGGTAAGGGTAAGATGGCGCCGGAGTTAGTGTTATCCAACATAGGGTAAGGATAAGATGGCGCCGGAGTTAGTGTTATCCAACATAGGGTAAGGGTAAGATGGCGCCGGAGTTAGTGTTATCCAACATAGGGTAAGGATAAGATGGCGCCGGAGTTAGTGTTATCCAACATAGGGTAAGGGTAAGATGGCGCCGGAGTTAGTGTTATCCAACATAGGGTAAGGGTAAGATGGCGCCGGAGAAGAAGGCAGACGTTTTACAGGCCCCCAACCCATTGTGTTTTTGTTCGTTTCTTTAATTACTCGTCACTTTTATTTCTTATTCCTATCCGTTTTTTTTCAACTGCATTGTTGCTTAAGGGCTCGTATGTAAGCATTGTATTTGGCGCATGTGACTAATAAAATGTTATTTGATTTTGATTTTTTTTATTCAACATAGAGTTACTTCTATATGATCACACAGGATAGTTCATGTTATCCAACAGAGTTACTTCTATATGATCACACAGGATAGTTCATGTTATCCAACAGAGTTACTTCTATATGATTACACAGGATAGTTCATGTTATCCAACTGAGTTACTTCTATATGATCACATAGGATAGTTCATGTTATCCTACAGAGTTACTTCTATATGATCACACAGGATAGTTCATGTTATCCAACAGAGTTACTTCTATATGATCACACAGGATAGTTCATGTTATCCTACAGAGTTACTTCTATATGATCACACAGGATAGTTCATGTTATCCAACAGAGTTACTTCTATATGATCACATAGGATAGTTCTGATCAATTTACTTGATGGTTAGATTTTTTAAATATACAATCCATTTGTCTCCCATCTTAGACGAATAGTCTACTTACATCGATTATTCCAGGAGGGGCAGATACTGAACAATGGTGGTGACTGGTTGTCCACACATCTCCCCCAATCCATCCATCACATGTCTATGTGTCGAACTACAAATCAGTCAACTGCTGAGGCAAGGAAACATCAGAGGGACAGAGAGAAAGGAGGTTGGAGAAAGTAAGAGAGACAGGGGTGGGGGAGTGAGAGAGGCTAAAAAGAGAGAAGGGGCAGAGTGAAAGAGAGAGAGAGATCCACAGAGAGAGAGAGAGAAAGAGAGAGAGGGAGAGAGAGATATCCACAGAGAGAGAAAGGGAGAGAGAGGAAGAGAGAGTTCCACATAGAGAGAGAAAGGAAGAGAGCGGGAGAGAGAGATACACAGAGAAAGAGAAAAAGGGGGAGAGATCCACTGAAAGAGAGAGAGAGAGCGGGAGAGAGAGGGAGAGAGAGAGAGAGATCCACAGAGAAAGAGAAAGAAAGGGAGAGGGAGAGAGAGATCGATAGAGAGAGAAAGAAAGAAAGGGAGAGAGAGATCCACAGAAAGAGAGAGAGAGAGAGAAAGGGAGAGAGAGGGAGAGAGAGAGAGAGATCCACAGAGAGAGAGAAAGAAAGGGAGAGGGAGAGAGAGATCGATAGAGAGAGAGAGAAAGAAAGGGAGAGAGAGGGATAGAGAGAGATCCACAGAGAGAGAAAGAAAGGGAGAGAGAGAAGGTGAGAGAGAGAGAGATCCACAGAGAGAGAAAGACAGGGAGAGGGAGAGAGAGAAAGAAAGGGAGATGGAGAGAGATCGATAGAGAGAGAGAGAAAGAAAGGGAGAGAGAGAGAGATCCACAGAGAGAGAGAGAGAAAGGGAGAGAGAGGGAGTGAGAGAGAGAGATCCACAGAGAGAGAGAAAGAAAGGGAGATAGAGGGAGTGAGAGAGAGAGATCCACAGAGAGAGAAAAAGAAAGGGAGAGGGAGAGAGAGATCGATAGAGAGAGAGAGAAAGAAAGGGAGAGAGAGAGAGATCCACAGAGAGAGAGAGAGAGAGAGAGAGAGAGAGAGAGAGAGAGAGAGAGAGAGAGGGGGAGAAAGGGAGAGAGAGGGAGTGTGAGAGAGAGAGATCCACAGAGAGAGAGAAAGAAATGGAGAGGGAGAGAGAGATCGATAGAGAGAGAAAGAAAGAAAGGGAGAGAGAGATTGAGAGAGAGAGAGAGAGAGAGAGAGAGAGAGAAAGTGAGAGAGATGGAGAGAGAGATCCACAGAAAGAGAGAGAAAGGGAGAGAGAGGGAGTGAGAGAGAGAGAGATCCATAGAGAAAGAGAGAAAGGGAGAGAGAGGGAGAGAGAGAGATCCATAGAGAGAGAGAACGAAAGGGAGAGAGAGGGAGTGAGAGAGAGAGATCCATAGAGAGTGGTCAGTGAGGCAGTTAATAGGTGAGACTGGTCTGAAGGATGTAATGGGGTTATCAATCACCTGAACCTGATGGTGTGAAAGATCAACATCCACCACATCTCTAGGAAAAACAGGCCAGCTTCATACTCCAGGAAGTAAAACACAATATCACTGTCCTGAGTACCAGCCTCAGTTTGTTATCTTGGTGTTTTATCAATCAGTTCTGAGTCTGTTATTTGTACCATCATTGACGTTGTTATGTTTGCCACTTTCTTCAACATATCATTCTGTGTACAGTTAGTGACCTTTATTCAGATGTACATTAACACGTCTGATTTGTGTAGGTTCTACAATAGTTTAAAAACTTCAGTTCAAAAATGTAAGTCCAGTGCATACTGTATACTAGACAACAAATACAGTATGTACAGTCATCACACTGCAGCAATGATGTCCAGGGAATGTCAACGTACAGTCCATCACACTGCATCAATGATGTCTGACGAAAGTCATTGTATAGTCAACACTCTGCAGCAATGACGTCTGAAGAAAGTCAACGTGCTCTATTTGAGCCACGTGGGGAATCAACATGATAAATGTATTGCATGTGCAGGTATTCATCCCAAGAGCTGAAATCATGCATCTTCCTGACGGGCATTGATTATTCTCCCCCTGTTAAAACACATTTCCCTCTGCATCCACCTGAGGAGTTTATGATCACAATCTGCAGAGAAGTGCACAAACTAGGCCTGAACACTTAACCTCATACAGCAGCTCTGCACTCTGTGTCATTTTCATTACAGATTTTAATTAAATGCAGAGGGACAGTATGAAAACAGGCTCAGGGTTTTGAAGGGATGCATGGTGGACAGTGCCCACGTTGAACCTGAATTCATTAACCGGGTAATATATCTAGGGGGTGTTAGGAGCATTCAGAACCATGGGATACAAACCTATAAACAGTAGTCTTGACATGGACTGAACCTTGCGGACACCAAATAATAAAGAAATATGGGCTGGACAGGAAAGCGTGTCACTTTTGAAAATTATCTTTCTGTTCTTAACGGGGAAAGTTTATCCAAATGATCCTCAACAGCCCAAAATGGGTGTTTGTTTCAGTAGCAATAGCTTAGCAGTAGCCTAGTATTGGTATTGAGGAATTTGGTTACAAATAATAAATAAATAAATTCTCAAGAGTGAATAGTCATGAAGTTCTAAAGAGAGTCAACACCAGCAGTCATACCCAGAGCGTTCTGTCCCCTTGGTGTCCCTCTTGGTGTGTAGCTATAGACAGACTGAGGAATATTCGCTGTGAACACCCAGCAGATCTGTTTGTTGTGTGCCTCCACAATGCCACCATTGTCATGGAGAAACATGGAGAAGTGTTTTCCAAAGTTTCTCTGGTTGTCATGGCCCTGGCAGCCTGTGTAATTGATTATGCAGATCTCTCCATGTCCCAAGGCATGTCACGGAGTCCTCGTTTAATTACGTCTAAATAATAGCTATGGGTTCACCCAGGGAAATACTGCCAGTTGTGAGTGAGACAGACATGGTTATTGCTGTGTATGAAGGAGCTGCATATTAAAAGAGATTGAATGGGTGAGAGTTGTGAATGTGGAAGTTGAAACTGTGACATTTTTATCTGCTTCAGTACAAGAAATAATACTGCTCAGGAAATACTATTGCTACTGCTCAGGAAATAATACTGCTCAGGAAATACTATTGCTACTGCTCAGGAAATACTATCGCTGCTGATCAGGAAATACTATTGCTACTGCTCAGGAAATACTACTGCTCAGGAAATACTATTGCTACTGCTCAGGAAATAATACTGCTCAGGAAATACTATTGCTACTGCTCAGGAAATACTACTGCTCAGGAAATACTATTGCTACTGCTCAGGAAAAACTACTGCTCAGGAAATACTACTGCTCAGGAAATACTATCGCTACTGCGCAGGAAATAATACTGCTCAGGAAATACTATTGCTACTGCTCAGGAAATAATACTGCTCAGGAAATACTATTGCTACTGCTCAGGAAATACTATTGCTCAGGAAATACTACTGCTCAGGAAATACTATCGCTACTGCGCAGGAAATAATACTGCTCAGGAAATACTACTGCTCAGGAAATACTACTGCTCAGGAAATAATACTGCTCAGGAAATACTATTGCTACTGCTCATGAAATACTATTGCTACTGCTCAGGAAATAATACTGCTCAGGAAATACTATTGTTACTGCTCAGGAAATACTATTACTACTGCTCAGGAAATACTATTGCTACTGCTCAGGAAATACTACTGCTCAGGAAATACTATTGCTACTGCTCAGGAAATAATACTGCTCAGGAAATACTATTGCTACTGCTCAGGAAATAATACTGCTCAGGAAATACTATTGTTACTGCTCAGGAAATACTATTACTACTGCTCAGGAAATACTATTGCTACTGCTCAGGAAATACTAATACCACTGCTCAGGAAATACTATTACTACTGCTCAGGAAATAATACAGCTCAGGAAATACTATTGCTACTGCTCAGGAAATACTATTAATACTGCTCAGGAAATACTATTACTACTGCTCAGGAAATAATACAGCTCAGGAAATACTATTGCTACTGCTCAGGAAATACTATTGCTACTGCTCAGGAAATACTATTACTACTGCTCAGGAAATACTATTGCTACTGCTCAGGAAATAATACTGCTCAGGAAATACTATTGCTACTGCTCAGGAAATACTATTGCTACTGCTCAGGAAATAATACTGCTCAGGAAATACTATTGTTACTGCTCAGGAAATACTATTACTACTGCTCAGGAAATACTATTGCTACTGCTCAGGAAATACTAATACTACTGCTCAGGAAATACTATTACTACTGCTCAGGAAATAATACAGCTCAGGAAATACTATTGCTACTGCTGAGGAAATACTATTGCTACTGCTCAGGAAATACTATTACTACTGCTCAGGAAATACTATTGCTACTGCTCAGGAAATACTATTGCTACTGCTCAGTAAATACTATTACTACTGCTCAGGAAATACTATTATTACTGCTCAGGAAATAATACTGCTCAGGAAATACTATTGCTACTGCTCAGGAAATACCACTGCTCAGGAAATACTACTGCTACTGCTCAGGAAATAATACTGCTCAGGAAATACCACTGCTCAGGAAATACTATTGCCACTGCCCAGGAAATACCACTGCTCAGGAAATACTACTGCTGATGATAATTAGTCACTCTTGCTTCCAATAAAAACGATTCTGTTCCCAACCGGATAACAAAACTGATCTTTAGTTGTTTGCATCCACATTTATCAAGGGTTCCTGAACATGAACCACCTGGAAACGTATTGTGTACGACCATTCCCAACACTCAACCCAGCTACATTCGATAGACAACATTCCCTATTTATGAGAGAAACATCTACCCTTAAAATTATATAGACTCTCCACCTTAGCAAGAAACCAGACACCATCTCCGTTATTCCTGAATGTGTGATTTTAAATCATGCTCAGAACTATATACAGGTGTAGGATCTTAATTTGATCATTATTTTGTTGCTGAGAATTTTCCTGCACCACAGATGAGCTTTGTGACTTAGATAAATTCACTGAAAACCAGCACTAACCCACGGTTATATTAGCAGTATCTTTTCATGTTGCCTACTTTTGGCCAGCTGATAACTTTATCACTGATCAAGCAACATTGTGGACTAAAATGTTAAAATCCTGTTGCTGCAGGATACTTTTTTGTGTGACAATACTGGTCAAAATAAGATCCAACATCTGTAGGCTTATTGTGCTTTCGTACTAGCTACCTCCTCTGCTTCCACTTCCCATTCTGATCACACTCGTGTTTGCTTGCTTGCCTAGGCTCCTCTTCTCCCTTCTATGCCTGCATAGCTTTATAACTGCATTTTAAATCAAGGTGTTTCTTCTTACCAGCAGCACTGCTGTTTTTCAGAGACAATGTTCCTGCACCGTCATGAATCCTCTGGGCTTTCTATTCCTTCCCTTTGAACACGGTACCAAACACTGGGCCCTAGCTATCCTACCCTCCTTCAGACCCCATAGTCTTAGGCTATGTAAATATTCCATGAGCCCTGCTACAATACTGGAGCTAAGGGACGGATTGGGACCAGAAATTGTCCTGGGCATTTCTATCACACCGGCCCATTTTTGTCCTTCATCCCGCCACACTGGTCCATTGTTTCATCGAGGCCCCCTTAATAGCAGGTTTGTGACAATACCAGTATCACTATACCACGATGGTGTCTGTTGTAGCTGGCAAAATAAACAAATGTGACTCTGGATGACAGCGTCATGACGTTTGTTTCCATAACGACAGACTGTTTTCCTCAAGAAATGAAATCCGCTTCATGTTTTGTTTCCTTGCCACGACATCTATACTTCTGTGTATTGTGATACTGGTATCATCACAACCCTACTTTTTAGCCACATAATTATATGCTTGCACAAAACCCCAAATTGAGACTGGAACACTGGGCTAAAAATGGACCAGCCCATCTGGTGTTTGCCGAACTGCCGTATGGCCAGTCCATCTCTGTTGAGGAACGTTCTAAACCAGCTTGAGAAATCCATCCTTTTTTATTCTAGGTGTGAATTAGTGTGATGTCAATTTCTATTTCAGAAATAAAATTTGGTTTTGGGATGTAACAAAAAGAAAATTGAAGGGATCCAATGTTGTTAACTGAAGTACCTCAAGTATATTTTTCATTGTGTAATCGAACAGAAGCAAAAAAGGGATTTCCTATTAAATCCACTTTCGAGTTTATGGAATTTTTCTGTGATTTGCTTCTGTGACAGTGTGCTATGTTCCTTGTAGGCATGCACTTTCCCATATTCCCATACCCTCTAACACCCATGCAGTGGTCCTATATTGGTTTCCATGTGTGATATTAGGACTAAATACTTTAAAATGGTTTGTTTCCTTATGTGTTATTAGGACTGTCCAAATACTTTAGAATGGTTTGTTTCCTTATGTGTTATTAGGACTGTCCAAATACTTTAAAATGGTTTGTTTCCTTGTCTTCTGCTATTATCTCTCTAAGGGTTTCACCATAGTATTAGGATGATTCATTCCCTCTAATTATATTACATACCCAAATATATGTTTTTCTCCCATTACATACAGCAAACATTTAAGTGACTTTGTAAAAAGAAGACATTTGTGTAATTCTCAAATGCTGAGATTTAAAGAGCACAAAACATCCTGGAGGAACATAAAACATCATCACAGCAGTTAGGATGGAAGGAAGTAGAAATATTAGCAGACCTTCTGCTTCACTGCTCTAATCAACAAGAAGAAATACTAGCAGATATTCTGCTTTACTGCTCTAATCAACAAGTAGAAATACTAGCAGAGCTTCTGCTTCACTGCTCTAATCAACAAGTAGAAACACTAGCAGAGCTTCTGCTTCACTGCTCTAATCAACAACAAGAAATACTAGCAGAGCTTCTGCTTCACTGCTCTAATCAACAAGTAGAAATACTAGGAGAGCTTCTGCTTCACTGCTCTAATCAACAAGAAGAAATAATAGCAGACCTTCTGCTTCACTGCTCTAATCAACAAGAAGAAATACTATCAGAGCTTCACTGCTCTAATCAACAAGAATAAATCCTAGCAGATCTTCTGCTTCACTGCTCTAATCAACAAGTAGAAATACTAGCAGACCTTCTGCTTCACTGCTCTAATCAACAAGAAGAAATACCAGCAGAGCTTCACTGCTTTTATCAACAAGATCATGGGTCACCTTTGTGATAATCATTTCTGAATGCACACAGTAACAAATTATCTTCCCGACAAATCACCTGCCACACTTTCATTTTCCTGTTTGTAATTTATTTCCTCGCATAATCAGGAAGCGAGGGGGTGGAGTGAGGGGAAACACTGACAATCTTAAAGATGCCCCAAAAAGGAATGTGCTAAGTAATTAATGAATAAAGGGCGCTTAGAGAATCAGTTTATCTCGGAGTACATTAACATTTGAAAACGGCCATTGTTCTTTTGTGAGTTATGGTTGTGATGAACCACGATCAATCATCAATCTCTGTCGTCCTCACATTTAACAGGTCTTTTGACTCCTTTCTGTTTTTGTTGATGTAGTCGCGCCTGGGAATTTCAAATTAGAAAAGTTGTGACGTAGAGAGTGTCCTTCTTAATGGATGGTCACTGTTACTTGAAAGTTTAAAGTCTTTAACTGTTACTTGAAAAGTTTAAAGTCTTTAACTGTTACTTGAAAAGTTTAAAGTCTTTAACTGTTACTGGAAAGTTTCAAGTCTTTAACTGTTCCTTGAAAAGTGTAAAGTGTTTACCTGTTACTTGTAATGTGTAAAATGTGTATCTGTTACTTGAAAAATGTAAAGTGTTTAACTTTTACTTGTTAAGTGTAAAGTCTCCTATTACCATCTATTTGGCTTGCAGCTTGCTAGGGCGTTGTGACTGGGGATGGGGGATGGGCGTTAAAGCCTCAGATTTCGGCTCAGAGGATTGCATGTTAAATCCCAGTGCTAGGCACTCACTTTTATTTTTTAACCCCTAACTTAGCCACTTGAAATAATGCATACATTTAAATGTAACCCTGTCCCAAACCTTAGCCCTAAACTTAACCGCTTGGAATTTATGCCTAATTTAAGTTTCACTTTTGCAGAGTTTGACTAACAGCTATGATACACCACCACATGGTGTAATTATCAATCAATCAAATGTATTTACATCAGCAGATGTCACAAACTGCTATTAAAAACCCAGCCTAAAACCCCAAACAGCAAGCAGTGCAGATGTAGAAGCACAGTGGCCAAAAAAAAACTCCCTAGAAAGGCAGGAACCTAGGAAAAAACCTAGAGAGGAACCAGGGTCAGAGGGGTGGCCAGTTCTCTTCTGGCTGTGCCAGGTGGAGATTATAAGAGTACATTTAAGGACAGATTGCTCTTCAAGATGTTCAAACGTTCATAGATGTCCAGCAGGGTCAAATAATAATCACAGTGGTTGTAGAGGGTGCAACAGGTCAGTACCTCAGGAGCAAATGTCAGTTGGCTTTTCATAGCCAAGGTAGCACGTTCGGTGAACAGGTCAGGATTCCCTAGCCACAGGCAGAGCAGTTGAAACTGGAGCAGCAGCACGACCAGGTGGACTGGGGACAGCCAGGAGTCATCAGGCCAGGTAGTCCTGAGGCATGATCCGAGGGCTCAGGTCCAACGGGAGGGGTGGGAGAGAGGGAGAGAGAGAGAATTAGAGGGAGCATACATAAATTCCCACAGGACACCAGATAAGACATGAGAATTACACCAGATATAACAGACTAGCAGCAAAGATACTGGAGACTGAGACAGGAGTGGGTCGGGGAACACTGTGGCCCCGTCCGACAATACTCCCGGACAGGACCAACCAGGCACCAAACCACACCCCCCACACCACTAGGGGGATATCAACAGATCACCAACTTACTACCCTGAGACAAGGCTGAGTATAGCCTACAAAGATCTCCTCCACCACACAAGCCCGAGGGGGCGCAAAACCGGCAATGACGTAAACATCAAGCAATGATGTCATTCTGTTGCTGCAGTTACACCACGGGTGGGCGTTTTATTTGGAGATTTGGTTGGGAGAAGTCATCAGACATATAGAAGGACATGTTAACAGTTGGAGATCATTAGGATGTGCTAAAACCCCACATCCAGAGATTCTTCAACTATTTCAAGATATCCAGCTTGCCTTTCCTCTAAGCCCCACTCACTGCATGTGGTGTATCAAATTATTTTGTTATTTTTATATACAGTAATTATAAAAATGTAAAAATGTTACTTTCACACCAAATGAATAGAACATACTGTACCATATTTTGCTTCCTCCATTCTCCAGTATTGATCAGCTCGTAGTGTGGTAGTGTAACACAGAGATACAGCTAATTAAAAGTTCTGTGATAAAAGAATTAGCCTCAGCCGCAGACAATGCGGAGGGAAATTATTTCCTAATCATTCAAATGAAAAGATAAGAAAAGTCGTCACTGGCTTCTTCACAATTCCTTTTCCCGTCCTTGGAGAAATTATGTAACTGTTATTAATTTTCATTGTCATTTATTTTCAGAGCTATGACTCAGCAGTTTTAGTATGGAGATGTATGCTTCAGCCCAACTGTCCTCTGAAAGCCATACGAAGGAGTATGTTTGCTTTTGACTAACTATGTTCTGCAAACCATTCAGAAGACTGAAGTACGCGCCAATAAAGTAGGAAAACTTTATAAACAATTTCAGTTTTTCCTGGAAATTACTGCAATGGATTTACCCCAACCATGGTAGACATCATTTCAGCATTTCATCGAAACTGAAAGCCAACAGCTGGACCAGAATCAACAAAACACTGTAGCTGTGTGATGACTCACTGAGAAGCTCAAACAGTGTGCCACTAAGCAGGCGCTAATGTGATCATCTGTCAGACAGAAATTGTAAATCTGTGTCCCAAATGGTATCCTATTCCCCCTGTAGTGTACTACTTTTGGCCAGGGCCAATACAGCTATGGTCAAAAGTAGTACACTATACTTTATAGGAAAGAGGGTGCCATTTGGGAGCCATTGCTAATAAGCAATGCTGGGGTCCCCAAAGAGCTTTTCATGTTTCAAAACCACAAATAAAATGTAAGAAAAAGCAAACACATACAGTATATTGGGAGGGAGAATATTTTCAAATTCTTAATTCTGCACCTATGACTCTGAAAACCTGATTAAATGCTGTACAAATGGGATTTTGAACAGAAACTTGTGTCAGCCCGATTCCAATCATTCCAAAAAATTCCAATCAATCCAATCAAAACAAAACTTGTACAATGAGCACTTTCAAATCAAAACCCTGTAAGCCTCCCATTTCCTTTTTATATATTTATTCCACGTGACATTAACAATGCCTGCAGATTTTCAAGCGGACACCCACACCTGCTAATTAACATTCCCAAGCTTTACACAATATTGTATTTTTGTTCAGCAGAAGGGCTAAGCAGGAAAACAAGCTGTTGCTGAATCTATCCATCTCTAGGAAGCTGATGGCAGTCAGAACATTGCTTCGATGTGGGCCAGTGAATCACAGCTAGACAGATTGTACTGTACTGAAATGTGTGGTCTGAAATGCTTGTACTGTACTGAAATGTGCAGTCTGAAATGCTTATAGAGTCTGAAATGTGTGGTCTGAAATGCTTGTACTGTACTGAAATGTGCAGTCTGAAATGCTTATAGAGTCTGAAATGTGTGGTCTGAAATGCTTGTACTGTACTGAAATGTGCAGTCTGAAATGCTTATAGAGTCTGAAATGTGTGGTCTGAAATGCCTATAGAGTCTGAAATGTGTGGTCTGAAATGCTTGTACTGTCTGAAACTTGTTGTCTGAAATGCCTGTACTGTACTGAAATGTGCAGTCTGAAATGCCTGTACAGTCTGAAATGTGCACTCTGTAATGATTGTACAGTAGGTGGGGGGTCTAGCTAAACTAGCACCAAAGCTAGCACAGTATCTTCCTCTTTTCCAGTAGGTGGGGTTCTAGCTAAGGTAGCACAGTATCTTCCTATTTTCCAGTAGGTGGGGTTCTAGCTAAGCTAGCACCAAAGCTAGCTCAGTATCTTCCTCTTTTCCAGTAGGTGGGGTTCTAGCTAAGGTAGCTCAGTATCTTCCTCTTTTCCAGTAGGTGGGGTTCTAGCTAAGGTAGCACAGTATCTTCCTCTTTTCCAGTAGGTGGGGTTCTAGCTAAGGTAGCTCAGTATCTTCCTCTTTTCTAGTAGGTGGAGTTCTAGCTAAGGTAGCACCAAAGCTAGCTCAGTATCTTCCTCTTTTCCAGTAGGTGGGGTTCTAGCTAAGGTAGCACAGTATCTTCCTATTTTCCAGTAGGTGGGGTTCTAGCTAAGCTAGCACCAAAGCTAGCTCAGTATCTTCCTCTTTTCCAGTAGGTGGGGTTCTAGCTAAGGTAGCTCAGTATCTTCCTCTTTTCCAGTAGGTGGGGTTCTAGCTAAGGTAGCACAGTATCTTCCTATTTTCCAGTAGGTGGGGTTCTAGCTAAGCTAGCACCAAAGCTAGCTCTGTATCTTCCTCTTTTCCAGTAGGTGGGGTTCTAGCTAAGGTAGCTCAGTATCTTCCTCTTTTCCAGTAGGTGGGGTTCTAGCTAAGCTAGCACCAAAGCTATATCAGTATCTTCCTCTTTTCCAGTAGGTGGGGTTCTAGCTAAGGTAGCTCAGTATCTTCCTCTTTTCCAGTAGGTGGGGTTCTAGCTAAGGTAGCACAGTATCTTCCTCTTTTCCAGTAGGTGGGGTTCTAGCTAAGCTAGCACCAAAGCTAGCTCCGTATCTTCCTCTTTTCCAGTAGGTGGGGTTCTAGCTAAGCTAGCACCAAAGTTAGCACAGTATCTTCCTCTTTTTATTTTCAACTGCAGATTCAGATAATCAACACTCAGTGAGTCAGTGTTCACCCTAGTGAAACATAAGCTAGTTCCCTTAATGGAGGTGCTGACACCAAAAAGGAGAAAGGTACAGGACACCATTATTTTTGGGAGTGCAGAGGAGTGTAAGAAAATTAATGAATGCCTACATGGCTAGCTAGCTAGCTAGCTAACTACACAATTCATAATAGACTGGTACTATGTAGTCAAGCAGCTAGCTATAGATAATAACAGTAGAACCTAATTCATGTTAATAATAAGCCAACCCCATCATTGTTAAGGCCAGCCATCTTTGTATTTGGTCATATGATTATGGCAGGGGTCAAAGACAGGCAATAGAGGGAGTGAGAGAGACCGCACCGCCCACGTTGAGGCAGGGAGCGGACCAACAGGTCATCAGGTGAACATTTGAGGTATAAAACACTGTCAGTTCAACTCATCATGTGATATTTGGTATTTTATTAGGATCCCTATTGGCTGTTGCAAAAGCAGCAGCTACTCTTCCTGGGGTCCACACAAAACATGACATAATACAGAACATTAATAGGCAAGATCAGCTCAAGGAGAGGACTACTACATTTAAAAACGACACACAAAGCCTACATATCAATACATACACAAACTATCTGTAGGTCAAATAGGGGAGAGGCGTTGTGCCGTGAGGTGATGCTCTATCAGTTTTTGTAAACAAGGTTTGCTGTTAATTTCAGCAATATTAGATGGGAGTTCCATGTAATAATGTCTCTTATAATACTGTACGCTTTCTTGAATTTGAAATATTCTTGCTGTCTGTAGCCCAAGTGCTTAAACAAATGTTGTTGCCTGCATTCTGACTTCATGTGGATGTAATGACAGGGGGCGGAGACAGGCAGTAAAGATAGGGAGAGCAAGTGTTATTGAATGTGTACGTTTTTTACTTGATGGTGAATGACAGGATTTCTTGTTATGTATTTTTGAAGTCTATTTCTTGAGCATGAGGCCTTACTGATTGGTTTATTTTGAAGTCTATTTCTTGAGCATGAGGCCATACTGATTGGTTTATTTTGAAGTCTATTTCTTGAGCATGAGGCCATACTGATTGGTTTATTTTGAAGTCTATTTCTTGAGCATTAGGCCATACTGATTGGTTTATTTTGAAGTCTATTTCTTGAGCATGAGGCCATACTGATTGGTTTATTTTGAAGTCTATTTCTTGAGCATGAGGCCATACTGATTGGTTTATTTTGAAGTCTATTTCTTGAGCATGAGGCCGTACTGATTGGTTTATTTTGAAGTCTATTTCTTGAACATGAGGCCATACTGATTGGTTTATTTTGAAGTCTATTTCTTGAGCATGAGGCCGTACTGATTGGTTTATTTTGAAGTGGTTTATTTTGAGAATTGTATTCCATATTGAAGAGTTACAGTTTGACTGAATTCAGTTAATTATTTTATGAATTAATAGTCCAATTTAGTTATGTAACCAAGTAAGACGTTTCTGGACTCAGATAATTGGGTATAATAAATTAGTTATTCAAGACCATGTACTAGCCAAGCGTGGTGATGGGCACACAAATAGAATAAAGGGTTTTGACATTTAAATGTAAAGAGATGTGGTGATGACGGTACTCTTAATGCTGACAACACTGTTTAAAGTAATAGATAGTAATAGATAGTAATATTGGTATTTTAGGGGAATATTGACTAAATTATCAGGACATTTTTGGATGTCTTGTCTCTTCAAAATGATTCACCTGAAACAAAAATTTCACAGCTATTAAAAAATAATCAGACAGATGGACACAAGAACCCCCAATATGCAACACAATTCTGAAATGTACAGTCTGAAATGTACAGTCTGAAATGTGCAGTCTGAAATGTGGATTCTGAAATGTACAGTCTGAAATGTGCAGTCTGAAATGTGGATTCTGAAATGTACAATCTGAAATGTACAGTCTGAAATGTGGATTCTGAAATGTGCAGTCTGAAATATGGATTCTGAAATGTACAGTCTGAAATGTGCAGTCTGAAATGTGGATTCTGAAATGTATAGTCTGAAATGTGGATTCTGAAATGTGGATTCTGAAATGTACAGTCTGAAATGTGGATTCTGAAATGTAGTCTGAAATGTGGATTCTGAAATGTGCAATCTGAAATGTGGATTCTGAAATGTACAGTCTGAAATGTGGATTCTGAAATGTGGATTCTGAAATGTACAGTCTGAAATGTGGATTCTGAAATGTGCAGTCTGAAAGGTTCCGTCTCAAATGTACAGTCTCAAATGTACTGTATGAAATGGGCTGTATGAAATATACAGTCTCAAATGTTCATTCTGAAATGTGGATTCTGAAATGTGACATCTGAAATGTACAGTCTGAAATGTTCCGTCTGAAATGTTCCGTCTGAAATGTACAGTCTGAAATGTGCCGTCTGAAATGTGCCGTCTGAAATGTGCCGTCTGAAATGTACCGTCTGAAATGTACCGTCTGAAATGTGCCGTCTGAAATGTACCGTCTGAAATGTGCAGTCTGAAATGTGCCATATGAAATGTACAGTTTGAAATGTACAGTCTGAAATGTGGATTCTGAAATGTGCCATCTGAAATGTACAGTCTGAAATGTGCCATATGAAATGTACAGTCTGAAATGTGCTGTATGAAATGTGCTGTATGAAATGTACAGGCTGAAATGTGCAGTCTGAAATGTTCCGTCTCAAATGTACAGTCTGAAATGTACAGTCTCAAATGTACTGTATGAAATGTGCTGTATGAAATATACAGTCTCAAATGTTCATTATGAAATGTGCAGTCTGAAATGTGACGTATGAAATGTAAAATCTGAAATGTAAAGGTCTGAAATGTGCCGTCTGAAAGTTACAGTCTCAAATGTGCTGTATGAAATGTACAGTCTGAAATGTGCAGTCTGAAATGTACAGTTTGAAATATACAGTCTGAAATATGCATTCTGAAATGTGCCATCTAAAATGTACAGTCTGAAATGTGCGTTCTGAAATGTACAGTCTGAAATGTGCTGTATGAAATGTACAGTCTGAAATGTGGATTCTGAAATGTACAGTCTGAAATGTGCCGTCTGAAATGTGCGTTCTGAAATGTACAGTCTGAAATGTGCTGTATGAAATGTACAGTCTGAAATGTGGATTCTGAAATGTACAGTCTGAAATGTGCCGTCTGAAATGTGCCATATGAAATGTACAGTCTGAAATGTGCCATATGAAATGTACAGTCTGAAATGTACAGGCTGAAATGTGCAGTCTGAAATGTTCCGTCTCAAATGTACAGTCTGAAATGTACAGTCTCAAATGTACTGTATGAAATGTGCTGTATGAAATATACAGTCTCAAATGTTCATTATGAAATGTACAGTCTGAAATGGGACGTATGAAATGTAAAATCTGAAATGTAAAGGTCTGAAATGTGCCGTCTGAAAGTTACAGTCTGAAATGTGCTGTATGAAATGTACAGTCTGAAATGTGCGTTCTGAAATGTACAGTCTGAAATGTGCTGCCTTGTAGGGTTTAAACCCGCTCTCTGTATCCATTCCAAAGTCATTATACCTTTTGAGTTACTGTAACATACACCCAGAATTAGCAGTTCATGTTTCTAAGCAATTTTCTCAAGCTGATCAAACAACCAGGATTTAATGGTTCATATCCTCAGCCAATGTTTACTGTTCCCTTGGCCTGGTTGTTGAACAAATTACTTTTCTTCATTTAGTCTTTATATAAGGTGGAACGAAAGTACATAGGACAACTGGCACTAAGCACTTCCTAAGACTATTTATCTAATATGATATGGATTGGATTAAAATTGTGCTCGAGTTGTGGAATAATATGCGGTTAATACTAAGTTTCAATAGTCTCAAGGTCAGGAGAAAGTGGCAAATCATTTATAAACTGAATTTCATTATTTTTTTTATAGTTGATTAGTAAAATGTAACGTCAAAACCGACAGATGTAGGATCTTAATTTGAGCCAGCTTTTGCTACATCTGGAAAATAATCCTGCAACAGCAGGAAATGTGAATTATTATGTAGATTATAATTAAAGGACATTTTTTGTTGGAGTTGATAAATTTTTCGTTAGGGCAAATGAAGTCTGACATTTCAAAGTTGAAATGACAAACTTTAGGCTTTTTTAACCTTGAATACACTGCAAGTTTGCATTTCCTGCTGTGCAGCAGCAACAAAAGAGCAATCAAATTAAGATCCTGCATCTGTACATATTACTATAGGAACATCTGTGGTTTAATAACATCTTATTTTAATGTCATGTACCATCTGTAATATTGAAGTGATGTGTATTTTCAGGAGAAAATGTCTGTATATTTTATATGTTTGAGCACCTCTGAGCCTAGGGAGTAATGGTGGAATACGAAAAAGAATTCCCTGGTTCAACCCGAGATTCCTTGTTAGTAAGAAAACAGGTCATTGACTGATGTCTGTCTATGACTATGACACCAAGTACCAGCCCTGGACATTTGTCTGACTGATGATTGACCAACTTTTTTTTGACACCAAGTCTGAATGAATGAACCAAGATCCATACAACTGATGGTTCTCCCACTTCAAACAACCTCCAGAGGCTGTTCTAATATGGGCACCGTATAGGTGTGATGATGTCCTAAAACGGACACCATACACTTGTAAACACTCAATATGGCTGCAAAGCAGAACAACATCAAAAGGTGTGAAAGAGTGCATGGTATGTGATGAAGCTTGGTAGCAAAGGCTGCTGCTGCAGGGCAAATAACATTCTCTGATGTTTCTCTACTTGCCAGCTCAATGCAATTTTAACAAATAATACAAAAAAAATAGGTTTCTGTTTTACATGTTTTTATGATCTGATTTGCGTAGAGGACCTTGCATATCACAAGGAATAGGATAGATAGAATAATATATCAGCTTTGTAAACACAGGCCCAGAAACATTATACAGTAGACTATCGATGTTGTAATCTGGGGATTACATGTAATACTGACTGAAACATTCTACAGTAGACTATAGATGTTGTAATCTGGGGATTACATGTAATACTGACTTTATTTATTTATTTCACCTTTATTTAACCAGGTAGGCAAATTGAGAACACGTTCTCATTTACAATTGCGACCTGGCCAAGATAAAGCAAAGCAGTTCGATACATACAACAACACATAGTTACACATGGAGTAGAACAAACATACAGTCAATAATACAGTGAAAAATAAGTATATGCAATGTGAGCAAGTGAGGTGAGATAAGGGAGGTGAAGGCAAACAAAATATATATAAAAATAAATAAAAATATAAAAAGGCCATGGTGGTGAAGTAAATACAATATAGCAAGTAAAAAAACAACAAAAAAAACACTGGAATGGTTGGTTTGCAGTGGAAGAAAGTGCAAAGTAGAGATAGAAATAATGGGGTGCAAAGGAACAAAAAAAAGAATAAATGAATACAGTAGGTAAAGAGGACTGAAACATTCTACAGTAGACTATAGATGTTGTAATCTGGGGATTACATGTAATACTGACTGAAACATTATACAGTAGACTATAGATGTTGTAATCTGGGGATTACATGTAATACTGACTGAAACATTATACAGTAGACTATAGATGTTGTAATCTGGGGATTACATGTAATACTGACTGAAACATTATACAGTAGACTATAGATGTTGTAATCTGGGGATTACATGTAATACTGACTGAAACATTATACAGTAGACTATAGATGTTGTAATCTGGGGATTACATGTAATACTGACTGAAACATTATACAGTAGACTATAGATGTTGTAATCTGGGGATTACATGTAATACTGACTGAAACATTATACAGTAGACTATAGATGTTGTAATCTGGGGATTACATGTAATACTGATTGAAACATTGTACAGTAGACTATAGATGTAGTAATCTGGGGATTACATGTAATACTGACTGAAACATTCTACAGTAGACTATAGATGTTGGAATCTAGGGATTACATTTCATACTGATTGGTTCCCTTGACTACTCGCCATACTGTAAAATCCAATACAAATCTTCAAAGAAAGGAAAAGGAGAGGTTACATAACGAATCTCCATCAAATTGACTACTGGTGTTGACTATTGAAACTACTCACTCCCACTGCAGGGCATCATTAGATGTACTGTTATCTGCTCTGAGATTAAATAACTGTAAGAACTATTCAGAGAATGTACAAGACCAGGGGCATTGGACTCAGAGTCTAACCCTGCGTACACACACACACACACACACACACACACACACACACACACACACACACACACACACACACACACACACACACACACTTTCTTATGCTTTTTGTTGTGGTGGATGTATGGACCACGCCTATTTTTTACCTTAGGGTAACACATCCATGGTTTTCAGATTGACTTCATAGATCAGTAAGAGCTTCAGACCTTGGTTCAAATACCAATCTCTCAAAGGCATTTAGCCTGCCTGGAGTGCGAGATGGGCATGGTTTGTAGCTGTGAGACTATTCTATTGGTCCAATTGTGTCAGGCAAGGTCATTCAAGCCCAGCTAAAGGATTTGAAATAGTATTTCGAATAGTATTTGAACCCGGGTTTCAAGAGCTTTTCTCAGTTTGGTACAAGTGAAAAAAATGAAACAGAAGTATGGCTTTTATACAAGCTTCCTGTGTGATTTCATTGAGGGATTTCAAAGGGAAGTCAACCGACAAAATGAAGTTAGGCAATTCCAAATGTAACCACTTTCATAATTATCCTTAATGTTTGAGTGTGGAATTTATGTGACCAGTTAAAGTAGAAAATAGCATGAATTTTCCACTCTAAAGTAACAATAATTGGAAATGACAATCTTTTCAAAATGTTATATTTTGTTGTTCAGCCGAGCCTTTCCAAATGTATATCCATGTTTTGACCCAAGACTTCCCCAACTCCCAGACTTCTGCTAATATACTTAGCCTCATTAAAAACTTGTCTATTTCGTGCAACGTCATGACAGCTCTTATCTGCTTTATTTCTCCATGACAATATTTAGAAGTCCGCTTTTTTGGATACCCAAGGGGTTCTATAGACACACACATCAACAGTAGAATTTATATTTTATTTGACCATTCTGTGAGACATTAAAGTTGTGATTTTGCATGTGAATGTAACATCCATAATATTGGAATCGCCCTAATGCCTTCCTCAGGAAAATATGATAGCATTATTTAAACATTATACAATCAAATGCAAACAACTACTGTTTGTCTAAGCCAAGCTTGTAATTTAGAATAAGCATTGGCGATGCTAGGGCTCACGATTAAATCCCAACAGATAAATGTATCATTGCTGCTACCAAATGTCCTAAAATCTGTAGGTACAGTAGTCTCTTTGACAGCAGAGCTGAGTCTCCTGAGGTGATTCAAACCCTGTCCACGATTCAGCTGAACAAAGTAAACTGTGTCTTAAGCAGGGCCCTCTGTAGCTAACACACACGCATGCGCGCGCACACACACACACACACACACACACACACAGACACACACACAGACACACACAGACACACACACACACACAAGCGCGCGCATACACACACACACACACACACACACACACACACACACACACACACACACACACACACACACACACACACACACACACACACACACGGGCATGGACTGTCATAAGGCTAGCGCTAGACTAGTTTAGGCCTCACTTGCCATCAGGGAAAAGAGATGTCCACCACATATACATTTTTTACTGGAGCCATTTGCGATGTTGGCTGTTCACTACAGTATGTAAGCTGTACCCCAGCACATTGACTCGGTACCGGTACCCCCTGTTATTGTTATTTTATTCATTTATTGTGTTCATTTCTTACTTTAGTTTATTTGGTAATATTTTCTTAACTCTTTCTTGAACTGCACTGTTGGTTAAGGGCTTGTAAGTAAGCATTTCATGGTAAGGTCTACACTTGTTGTATTCATGTGACAAATACAGTTTTGTTTGATTTGAAATGTTTAATTCAGTTCAGTCCCAAAATTTAAGCAAGACATTTTTAAAAAGAGCAAAAATCTAAATGATCCAGTCCAAATCGGATCAGTCTAAATCTAAATAAGGATAGATTTGACCAGTTCAATAGTTAGTCTGGGTAATAATCCAAAGGAAGGTAGTCTACAGAGGAAAACCAAAAACATTAGTCAATAGTCCACAGACAGAAAACTTCTCTTGGTGATCAAAACAATAACCCCTAAACAAGTCTTCTCTTGGTGATCAAAACAATAACCCCTAAACAAGTCTTCTCTTGGTGATCAATACAATATCCCCTAAACAAGTCTTCTCTTGATGATCAATACAATATCCCTTAAACAAGACTTCTCTTGATGATCAATACAATATCCCTTAAACAAGTCTTCTCTTGGTGATCAATACAATATCCCTTAAACAAGTCTTCTCTTGATGATCAAAACAATATCCCTTAAACAAGACTTCTCTTGATGATCAATACAATATCCCGTAAGCAAGACTTCTCTTGATGATCAATACAATATCCCTTAAACAAGTCTTCTCTTGATGATCAAAACAATATCCCTTAAACAAGTCTTCTCTTGATGATCAATACAATATCCCTTAAACAAGTCTTTGAGAAATATCTCACTTGTATGGAGTGAGAAAACTACATTATATGCTTTTCAACTATAATTGAATCTATAAACAGTTCCCTAGTTACCAAACATTTCTGAATTCCACATTGAGAATGACAGAGGCCTCTAGTGGGCAAAAGGTTGTTTTAGCATGGTCAGCACCGCTGAGGGCTTCCACCAAGCTTCCACCATTTTAAAGTAGTCAAAGTAATCAACTGGCTAAGGAGTGATGGAGGAGAAGCCTACAGCCTATACACATCTCTAGGAACCACAGAACTTTGTGGGTTACAACTGTCCAGCAGTGATACAGTAACTTACTGTAAATAAAGAACCTGTGTCAGAGAGACTGTGAGAAGAAAAAAAACATTCACTACCAGATCTTTCTAGGTGTGAGGATTGATGGGCCAGGCAGCGAACAAAGGTGCTTCTGACAAGTAATGGGAAGAGTGTGAACCACTGTGTGAGAATGTGGCCGGCCGAATAGATCTGTAAAGTTGATGGAGTACCCAACACTAACTCTCCGACGGATATCAACCTTCACAAGGCATTGTCCTGTTTCCCAGAGTGTTCCATTTTTCAAAGGTAAGACCCTTTTCTCTGACCTACGTTGCGCCCCAAATGGCACCCTATTCCCTATATAGTAGCGTATAGTAGTGGAGTTCTTTTGACCACGGCCCATATGACTCTGATCAAACGTAGTGCACTATAAAAAATAATAGGGTACTATTTGGGACGCAAGCCTACCTACCTGGACCTGTCCACTCTAACCTTGCTGAGGTAGTAGCTAGTTCATTGCTTGCAGCTGTGACTCTCCTTGGAAACAGTAGCATTGGGAACTGGCCTGCAGATCTGGGTTCAAACACTATTTGCAATCTTTGAAACACGTTGTTTGCTTTAGTCTGCCTGGAGTATTAGATGGGCTGACTGCCTGTTTTGGGACTATTCTATTGCCCCATTAAACCAGCCAAATGCAATCAAGCACAGAGAAAGTATATGGAGTTAGTATTTGAACCCAGTTCTGCTGGCCTGGGCCTGGGACTTGGCCAATGACCAAAAGGAAATAAGATAGATATGGGATGCAGCCATGGTAAGTGAATTCTTCATCATTTAGGGATTGTAATTATCTGAAGATATCGTACAACACTGTGACTACTCCCTGTGGGAGGCCCCGGTGCACAACTGAGCAAGAGGACAAGTACAAGTGTCTAGTTTGAGAAACAGACGCCTCACAAGTCCTCAACTGGCAGCATCATTAAATAGTACCTGCAAAACACCAGAATCAACAGTGAAGAGGCGACTCCTGGATGCTGGACTTCTAACAGCGTTGTATGAGATTTTCAGTTTCTTGGCAATTTCTCGCATGGAATAGCCTTAATTTCCCAGAACAAGAATAGACTGATGAGTTTCAGAAGAAAGTTCTTTGTTTCTGGCCATTTTGATCCTGTAATCAAACCCACAAATGCAGATGCTCCTGATACTCAACTAGTCTAAAGAAGGCCAGTTTTATTGCTTCTTTAAATCAGGACAACAGTTTCAGCTGTGCTAACATAATTGTAAAAGGAATATCTACATAGGTGTACAGAGGCCCATTATCAGCAACCATCACTCCTGTGTTCCAATGGCACGTTGTGTTAGTTAATCCAAGTTGATCATTTACATTTTTTTTCTCTAATGATCAATTACCCTTTTAAAATTATCAACTTGGATTAGCTAACAACGTGCCATTGAAACACAGGAGTGATGGTTGCTGATAATGGGCCTCTGTACGCCTATGTAGATATTCCATTAAAACATCAGACCTGTCCAGCTACAATAGTCATTTACAACAATAACAACATCTACACTGTATTTCTGATCAATTTGATGTTATTTTAAAGGACAAAAAATGTGATTTTCAAGGAAAAAAAAACAAAACAAGGAAATGTCTAAGTGACCCCAAACTTTTGAACTGTGGTGTATATACAGTTGAAATCAGAAATGTACATACACCTTAGCCAAATACATTTAAACTAAATGTTTCACAATTCCTGACATTTCATCCTAGTAAAAACTACCTGTCTTAGGTCATTTAGGATCACCACTTTATTTTAAGAATGTGAAATGTAAAATAATAGTAGAGATAATTCTTTATTTCAGCTTTTATTTCTTTCCTCATATTCCCAGTGGGTCAGAAGTTTGCATACACTCAATTAGTATTTGGTAGAATGGCCTTTAAATTGTTTAACTTAGGTCAAACGTTTCAGGTAGAACATCCACAAGCTTCCCACAATAAGTTGGGTGAATTTTGGTCCATTCCCCCTGACAGAGCTGGTGTAACTGAGTCAGGTTTGTAGGCCTCCTTGCTCGCACACACTTTTTCAGTTCTGCCAACACATTTTCGATAGGATTGAGGTCAGGGCTTTGTGATGGCCACTTCAATACATTGACTTTGTTGTCCTTAAGCCATTTTGCCACAACTTTGGAAGTATGCTTGGGGTCACTGTCCATGTGGAAGACCCATTTGCGACCAAGCTTTAACTTCCTGACTGATGTCTTGAGATGTTGCTTCAATATATCCACATAATTTTCCATCCTCGTGATGTCATCTATTTTGTGAAGTTCACCAGTCCCTCCTGCAGCAAAGCACCCCAACAACATGATGCTGCCACCCCCATGCTTCACGGTTGGGATGGTTTTCTTCAGCTTGGAAGCCTCCCCCTTTTTCTCCAAACATAAGTATGGTCATTATGGCCAAACAGTTCTATTTTTGTTTCATCAGACCAGAGGACATTTCTCCAAAAAGTACGATCTTTGTCCTCATGTGCAAGTGCAAACCGTAGTCTGGCTTTTTTATGGTGGTTTTGGAGCAGTGGCTTCTTCCTTGCTTAGTGGCCTTTCAGGTTATGTTGATATAGGACTTGGTTTACTGTGTATATAGATACTTTTGTACCTGTTTCCTCCAGCATCTTCACAAGCTCTTTTTCTGTTGTTCTAGGATCGATTTGCACTTGTCGCACCAAAGTATGTTCATCTCTAGGAGACAGAACGCGTCTCCTTCCTGAGCGGTATGAAGGCTGCGTGGTCCCATGGTGTATAAACTTGTGTACAATTGTTTGTACAGATGAACGTGGTACCTTCAGGTGTTTGGAAATTGCTCCCAAGGATGAACCAGACTTGTGTATGCCTACCATTTTTTTCTGAGGTCTTGGCTGATTTCTTTTAATTTTCCCATGATGTCAAGCAAAGAGGCACTGAGTTTGAAGGTAGGCCTTGACAAACATCCACAGGTACACCTCCAATTGACTCAAATGATGTCAATTAGCCTATCAGAAGCTTCTAAAGCCATGACATCATTTTCTGGAATTTTCCAAGCTGTTTAAAGGCACAGTCAACTTAGTGTATGTAAACTTCTGACCCACTGAAATTGTGATACAGTGAATTTGTAAGGCCTGGGTGTCGGAGTGTGAAGAAAAAAGCGCAGGAGCAGCAATTGCAAAACAAATGCTCTTTAATAGAACACGGACAAATTAGGCCACCCTACTAACACACTGGGTGTACACTAATAAACTACCCCAGACACGTGGGGAATGAATAATGTCCAGAAACATGAAGCACAAAACCGACACCAACTTACATACAAACAATCCCGCACAAAGAAACGTGAATGCCGGCTGATTAAATAAACCCAACTAATTAACCCTCATACAAAACAGGTGCGCCCAATAAACACATAGGGAGGGGGAGAAAAGGATCAGTGGCAGCTAATAGGCCGGTGACGACAACCGCCGAACGCCACCCGAACGGGAAAGAGAGCCTGCCTCGGTCGAAGTCGTGACAGTATCCCCCCTCTGACGCGCGGCTCCCACAGCGCGCCGACACCGGCCTCGAGGTCGACCCGGAGGACGAGGTGCAGGGCGATCCGGATGGAGGCGATGGAAATCCCTCAGCATAGACGGATCCAAAATGTCCCGCACCGGTACCCAGCACCTCTCCTCCGGACCGTACCCCTCCCAGTCCACGAGGTACTGCAGGCCCCTCACCCGGCGTCTCGAGTCCAGAATGGCCCGTATCTTGTACGCCGGGGTCCCCTCGATGTCCGGTACCTCACCGTCCTGCAGGGGACCAGCTACCACTGACCTGAGGAGAGACACATGAAACGAGGGGTTAATACGATAATAGGAAGGGAGTTGTAATCGATAACACACCTCGTTTATTCTCCTCAGGACTTTGAAGGGCCCTACACACTGCGGACCCAGCTTCCGGCAGGGCAAGCGGAGGGGCAGGTTTCGGGTCGAGAGCCAGACCCTGTCCCCCGGTACAAACACGGGGGCCTCACTGCGGTGGCGGTCAGCACTCCTCTTCTGCCGTCCACTAGCTTGTTGAAGTGATTCCTGGACGGCTCTCCATGTCTCCTTGGAGCGCTGCACCCATTCCTCCACCGCAGGAGCCTCGGTCTGGCTCGGATGCCATGGTGCCAGGACCGGCTGGTACCCCAATACACACTGAAAGGGGGACACGTTAGTAGAGGAGTGGCGTAGTGAGTTCTGGGCCATTTCGGCCCAGGGAATGTATCTCGCCCACTCCCCTGGCCGGTCCTGGCAATACGACCGCAGAAACCTACCCACCTCCTGGTTCACTCTCTCCACCTGCCCATTACTCTCAGGGTGATAACCGGAGGTAAGGCTGACCGAGACCCCCAAACGCTCCATAAACGCCCTCCATACTCGGGACGTGAATTGGGGGCCCCGATCAGAAACAATGTCCTCCGGCACCCCGTAGTGCCGGAAGACGTGGGTGAATAATGCCTCCGCAGTCTGTAGGGCTGTAGGAATACCGGGCAACGGGAGGAGACGACAGGACTTAGAGAACCGATCCACAATCACCAGTACCGTAGTGTTCCCCTGAGACGGGGGAAGATCGGTCAGAAAATCTACGGACAGGTGCGACCAAGGCCGTTGTGGAACGGGGAGGGGTTGTAACTTCCCTCTAGGAAGGTGCCTAGGAGCCTTACTCTGGGCGCATACCGAACAGGAGGAAACATAAACCCTAACGTCTCTCGCCAAGGTAGGCCACCAATACCTCCCCCGAAGGCTCCCCACTGTCCTCTCCACCCCAGGGTGACCCGAGGAGGGTAGAACGTGAGCCCACCGAATCAATTTGTCCCGAACACCAAGCGGCACGTATTTCCGCCCCACCGGACACTGAGGAGGAGCGGGTTCCGTCCGTAACGCCCGCTCGATGTCCGAGTCCACCTCCCACACCACTGGTGCTATCAGCCTAGAGGCGGGAAGGATGGGAGTGGGTTCGGTGGGCCGATCGTCCGAGTCGTAGAAACGGGACAGTGCATCCGCCTTTACATTCTGGGAGCCCGGTCTATACGTTAAGGTAAACTGGAATCGGGTAAAGAACATGGCCCACCTTGCTTGACGTGGATTCAGTCTCCTAGCTGCCCGAATATACTCCAGATTCTGGTGGTCGGTCCAGATGAGAAAAGGGTGCTTAGCCCCCTCAAGCCAGTGTCTCCACACCTTCAGGGCACTGACCACTGCTAACAACTCCCGGTCCCCCACATCATAGTTACGCTCCGCTGGGCTGAGTTTCTTCGAGAAGAAAGCACAGGGGTGGAGTTTTGGTGGCGTACCAGAGCGCTGTGATAGCACGGCACCTACCCCAGCCTCGGACGCGTCCACCTCCACTATGAATGCTAGAGAGGGATCCGGATGTGCCAACATGGGCGCATCCGTGAACAGCGCCTTCAACCTGTTGAAAACTCCGTCCGCTTTTGCTGACCACTGCAAACGCACCGGACCCCCCTTCAGCAGTGAGGTAATAGGAGCTGCCACCTGGCCAAAACCCCGGATAAACCTCCGGTAGTAGTTGGCAAAACCCAAAAACCGCTGCACCTCCTTTACCGTGGTCGGAGTCGGCCAATTACGCACGGCCTTAATGCGGTCACTCCCTACCACCACGCCCGAGGTGGAAATGCGATAACCCAGAAAAGAGACGGCTCGTTTGGAGAACACACACTTCTCAGCCTTGACATATAGGTCATGCTCCAGCAGTCTACCAAGCACCTTGCGTACCAGAGACACATGCGCGGCGTAAGTGGCTGAGTAGATCAGAATGTCATCGATATAAACAACCACTCCCTGCCCGTGCAGGTCCCTGAGAATATCGTCTACAAAGGATTGGAAAACGGCTGGAGCATTCTTTAACCCATATGGCATGACGCAGTACTCATAATGGCCCGATGTGGTACTAAATGCGGTTTTCCACTCGTCTCCTTTCCGAATACGCACCAGACTATACGCGCTCCTGAGATCCAATTTTGTGAAGAACTGCGCTCCGTGAAATGATTCCATTGCCGTAGCAATGAGAGGTAGTGGGTATCTAAACCCCACGGTGATGGCATTTAGACCTCTATAATCAATACACGGACGCAAACCTCCCTCCTTTTTCTTCACAAAAAAGAAACTCGAGGAGGCGGGTGAGATGGAGGACCGAATATACCCCTGTCCCAGAGACTCAGTGACATATGTCTCCATAGCCACCGTCTCCTCTTGGGACAATGGGTACACGTGACTCTTGGGAAGCGCAGCGTCTACCTGGAGATCTATCGCACAATCCCTTCCCGGTCGATAAGGTGGTAATTTAGTCGCTTTCTTTTTACTGAAAGCGATTGCCAAATCGGCATACTCGGGGGGAATGTACACCGTGGAACCCTGGTCTGGACTTTCCACCGACGTGGCACTGATGGAAACTCCCAAACACCTTCCAGAACACTCCTTTGACCACCCCTGGAGAACCCCCTGTTTCCACGAAATTTTAGGATTGTGCCGGGCCAGCCAGGGAATCCCTAGCACCACCGGAAACGCAGGCGAATCAATAATATAAAAGCTAATACGCTCCTTATGATTCCCCTGCGTCACCATGTCCAGGGGAACCGTGGTCTCCCTGACTACCCCTGACCCTAATGGCCGGCTATCTAGGGAGTGCACGGGAAAGGGAGAATCTATCGGCACAAGCGGAACCCTTAACGTAAGAGCGAGTCCGCGATCCATAAAGTTCCCAGCTGCGCCTGAATCGACTAGCGCCCTATGCTGGGAAGAGGGGAAAAATTGAAGAAAAAAATCAAGACAAAGATGTGACTAACAGGGGGTTCTGGGTGAGTTTGGTGCTGACTCACCTGGGGTGATCGAGAAGTGTTCCGCCTGCCATCTCGACTCCCAGACGGACCCCCCCAGCACCGATCGGCCGTGTGTCCTCTCCGATCACAGCTGGTGCAGGGAGAGCCTCCTCCTCCGGTACCCCTCTGTCCAGCCCCTCCCACCTCCATCGGAATAGGAGCGGAGGGACTGGGTGGTGGAACGTACAGGACCCTCTCAGAACGCCCGCGGGCAACCAGCAGATTGTCCAGACGGATAGACATGTCAATCAGCTCATCCAGGGAAAGAGCGGTGCCCCGACATGCTAGCTCCCTGCGGACGTCCTCCCGGAGACTACACCGGTAGTGATCAATAAGGGCCCTGTCGTTCCACCCAGATCCTGCAGCCAGGGTCCGGAACTCCAACGCGTAATCCTGGGCGCTCCTCTTCTCCTGCCTAAGGTGGAACAGTCGTTCTCCCGCCGCTCGGCCCTCTGTAGGATGGTCAAATACAGCCCGAAAACGGCGGGTGAACTCTGGGTAGTGCTCCTTCGCTGAGTCTGGGCCATTCCAGACTGCGTTTGCCCACTCCAGAGCACGACCCGTGAGGCAGGAGATGAGGACACTCACCCTCTCCGCTCCCGAGGGAGTGGGTCTTACGGTGGCAAGGTACAGCTCCAGTTGGAGTAGGAACCCCTGGCACCCTGCCGCCGATCCATCATAATCCCTCGGGAGTGTCAGACGGAGAGCGCTGGAGCCGAGGGATGGAGAGTCCTGGGCTGGAGGAGCCGAAGGTGGAGAGAGAAGACCACTCCTCTCCCATCTGTCCATTCGCTCCATCATAGAATCCATCGCTGTTCCAATACGGTGGAGAACGGTGGTATGATGGAGCACCCGTTCCTCCATCGATGGGAGAGGGTTGGCCGCTGCTCCTGCTGACTCCACAGGTCAGGGTTGGGGTGCGGGATTCTGTAAGGCCTGGGTGTCGGAGTGTGAAGAAAAAAGCACAGGAGCAGCAATTGCAAAACAAATGCTCTTTAATAGAACACGGACAAATTAGGCCACCCTACTAACACACTGGGTGTACACTAATAAACTACCCCAGACACGTGGGGAATGAATAATGTCCAGAAACATGAAGCACAAAACCGACACCAACTTACATACAAACAATCCCGCACAAAGAAACGTGAATGCCGGCTGATTAAATAAACCCAACTAATTAACCCTCATACAAAACAGGTGCGCCCAATAAACACATAGGGAGGGGGAGAAAAGGATCAGTGGCAGCTAATAGGCCGGTGACGACGACCGCCGAACGCCACCCGAACGGGAAAGAGAGCCTGCCTCGGTCGAAGTCGTGACAGAATTATAAGTGAAACAATCTGTCTGTAAACAATTTTTGGAAAATGACTTGTGCCATGCACAAAGTAGATGTCCTAACCGACTTGCCAAAACTATAGTTTGTTAACAAGAAATTTGTGGAGTGGTTGAAAAACAAGTTTTAATGACTCCAACCTAAGTGTATGTAAACTTCCGGCTTCAACTGTATATGAGTATTCCTCTGTTTGATTGTGTGTTGGTTCTTTTACATGTATTGTCATCTCTCAGTATTCCTCTGTTTGTTTACATGTATTGTCATTTCTCAGTATTCCTCTGTTCGTTTACATGTATTGTCTTTCAGCATTCTGCTCCTCTGACTGAACATTAAGTGAATCTGCAGTACGTTATGGACTATTTATACAGATTTGCACATTTCTATACATTAGAGAACATAGAAAATTGAGTCTAAATGGATGTCCTCTTTTGTATTCCAGTAACATCATTCTGAAATGAGGGGCATGTGTTTTGATTTATTAATGTGTTTTGGATGGGAAATTGTTTTCTCCTGTGACCTTGAGAATATGGTGATTCAGATTCCAGAGCATCCTCTACTCTATAATAAAGATTAATACTTTGGAGATATACACTTACCATGGTGAATTAAGCACAGAAGTACATAGTAAACCCTTGACAGGACGTAAATGGATCGTAATCGATCCCAATGCTTTTATTTATGTCAAATAGTGGACACACACGTGTACAGAAAACATACATTCAAAGTCCGTGGCGATGCCCTTGAGCAGCTTGCTCGGGTTTTAGACTGGAAGAACGAGTACATGTTGAGAGAGGAAAGAACAAAGCGACACCATCAATTCTGGTTTAGCGATTGGGACTGTACATACAATGTTAATAAGGTATTTTTCTTCTTTACCATCTCTCTCTCTCTCTCTCTTTCTCTCTCTCTCTCTCTCAATCAAATAAAATAAAATGTTATTTGTCACATACACGTGGTTAGCAGATGTTAATGCGAGTGTAACGAAATGCTTGTGCTTCTAGTTCTCACCATGCAGTAATATCTAACAAGTAATCTAACAATTTCACAACAACTACCTTAAAACAAGTGTAAAGGAATGAATAAGAATATGTACATAAAAATATATGGATGAGCGATGGCCGAATGGCATAGGCAAGATGCAGTAGATGGTATAGAGTACAGTATATACATATGTGATGAGTAATGTAGGGGATGTAAACATTATATAAAGTGGCATTGTTTAAAGTGGCTAGTGATACATTAATTACATCCAATTTTTTATTATTAAAGTGGCTAGAAATTTGAGTCAGTATGTTGGCACTAGTCACTCAATGTTAGTGATAGCTGTTTAAAAATCTGATGGCCTTGAGATAGAAACTGTTTTTCAGTCTCTCGGTCCCAGCTTTGATGCACCTGTACTGACCTCGCCTTCTGGATGATAGCGGGGTGAACAGGCAGTGGCTCGGGTGGTTGTTGTCCTTGATGATCTTTATGGCCTTCCTGTGACATCGGGTGGTGTAGGTGTCCTGGAGGGCAGGTAGTTTGCCCTCGGTGATGCTTTGTGCAGACCTCACTACCCTCTGGAGAGCCCTATGGTTGTGGGCGGAGCAGTTGCCGTACCAGGCGGTGATACAGCCTGACAGGATGCTCTCGATTGTGCATCTGTAAAAGTTAGTGATTGTTTTTGGTGACAAGCCGAATTTCTTCAGCCTCCTGAGGTTGAAGAGACGCTGCTGCGCCTTTTTCACCAAGCTGTCTGTGTGGGTGGACCATTTCAGTTTGTCCGTGATGTGTACGCCGAGGAATTTAAAACTTTCCACCTTCTCCACTACTGTCCCCTTGATGTGGATAAAAGGCTGCTCCCTCTGCTGTTTCCTGAAGTCCACGATCATCTCCTTTGTTTTGTTGACGTTGAGTGTGAGGTTATTTTCCTGACACCACACTCCAAGGGCCATCACCTCTTCCCTGCAGGCCGTCTCGTCGTTGTTGGTAATCAAGCCTACCACTGTAGTGTCATCTGAAAACTTGATGATTGAGTTGGAAGCGTGCTTGGCCACGCAGTCATGGGTGAACAGGGAGTACAGGAGAGGGCTAAGAACGCACTCTTGTGGGGCCCCAGTGTTGAGGATCAGCGGGGTGGAGATGTTGTTTCCTACCTTTACCACCTGGGGGCGGCCCGTCAGGAAGTCCAGGACCCAGTTGCACAGGGCGGGGTCGAGACCCAGGGTCTCGAGCTTAATGACGAGTTTGGAGGCTACTATGGTGTAAAATGCTGAGCTGTAGTCGATGAACAGCATTCTTACTTAGGTATTCCTCTTGTCCAGATGGGATAAGGCAGTGTGCAGTGTGATTTCAATTGCGTCGTCTGTGGACCTATTGGGGCGGTAAGCAAATTGGAGTGGGTCTAGGGTGTCAGGTAGGGTGAAGGTGATATGGTCCTTGACTAGTCTCTCAAAGCACTTCAGGATGACGGAAGTGAGTACTACGGGGCGATAGTAATTTAGCTCAGTTACCTTAGCTTTCTTGGGAACAGGAACAATGGTGGCCCTCTTGAAGCATGTGGGAACAGCAGACTGGGATAGGGAGAGATTGAATATGTCCGTTAACACACCAGCCATCTGGTCTGCGCATGTTCTGAGGACGGGGCTACGGATGCCGTCTGGGCCGGCAGCATTGCGAGGGTTAACACGTTTAAATGTTTTACTCACGTTGGCTGCAGTACCTTTCAGTCTCTCTTCATCTCTCTCTCCTCTCTCTCTCTCCCTCTGTCTCCTTTATCCTATAGTGTTATACTTTTTACCAGGGATCATAGCCACCCATAGGGCTCTGGTCAAAAGTAGTGCACTAAATGGGGAATAGGGTGCTATTTGGCACACACACACACAGGAAGGCGGCCTTCGCCTAAGGAGCAATTACACGGATCAAAGTGTCAGTTCGGTTGAGGTTGGCTGAAGACAGCGGCCCGCTCGGCTGGTTCTCATCTCTCTTTGTCTGAGGGCTGAGGGCTGAGCTGTCCCCTGTGATAACATCTTCTGGGCTGCGTACCAAATGGCACCCTTTTCTTTTTATAGTGCACTACATTTGACCAAAGTCCATAAGTCCCTGGTCAAAAGTAATGCACTATATAGGGAATAGGGTGCCATTTGGGACACATACAATCTCCTGGGTCTCCTGGTCTGTCCCGTAGTCTGTCAATCTGGATGGAGAGAAGGAGCCGGAGTCTGTCAGTCTGGATGGAGAGAAGGAGGGAGATGGGGAGGAGCGGGGAGGAGACTCTAGACTCCACTGATCACGTCTAGACTGACAGAGAGACAGAGAGGTGCTTCAGTTCCAACTGCATGAGTGGTTGAATGGTCAAGGAGGCCATCTGGGCTGGCTTTGATGATCACACAGAACATTGCTTTAAATACATCAGACAGTACAGCACCTCCCCAAGAATGTCCATACCATTTCATACTGTTTCATACCATTCCATACCATTTCATACCATTCCATACCATTTCATACTGTTTCATACCATTCCATACCATCTCATACTGTTTCATACCATTCCATACCATTTCATACTGTTTCATACCATTCCATAACTTTCCATACGGTTTCATACCATTCCCTACCATTTCATACTGTTTCATACCATTCCATACCATTTCATACTGTTTCATACCATTCCATAACTTTCCATACGGTTTCATACCATTCCCTACCATTTCATACTGTTTCATACCATTCCATACCATTTCATACTGTTTCATACCATTTCATACTGTTTCATACCATTCCATACCATTTCATACTGTTTCATACCATTCCATAACTTTCCATACGGTTTCATACCATTCCATACCATCTCATACTGTTTCATACCATTCCATACCATTTCATACTGTTTCATACCATTCCATACCATTTCATACTGTTTCATACCATTCCATACCATTTCATACTGTTTCATACCATTTCATACTGTTTCATACCATTCCATACCATTTCATACTGTTTCATACCATTCCCTACCATTTCATACTGTTTCATACCATTCCCTACCATTTCATACCATTTCATACCATTCCATACCTTTCTATACTGTTTCATACTGTTCCATACCATTTCATAGGGGCGGCAGGTAGCCTAGCGGTTAGAGCGTTGGACCAGTAACTGAAAGGTTGCTAGATCGTATCCTGACAAGGTAAAAATCTGTCATTCTTCCCCTGAAGAAGGCAGTTAACCCACTGTTCCTAGGCTGTCATTGTAAAGAAGAATTTGTTCTTAACTGACTTGCTTAGTAAAATAGAAAATACCATTCCATTTCATAGGGTTCACATCTAATGACATGGAAATCATATCTTGTCATGTCATTGTGGACAGATAAACTGCCACCCAGATGAAGGTTTCCAGACTGAGAAGTGAAGCTATTCATAACTTATAGGGTTCACATAGGACTTATGTTCAACATGTACGTATCTAATCAAACTTAGACATCCATTCAAAATGGATGACTCCTTTAGGTTCAAGTCCGTCCCTCGAAATGAGACAGTATTATGCCCATGTCAGGCCATTCTAGAAGAGGTTAGCTGACACATGCCTTCCATATACTCCACGATTCATATTAGACTAGTGTCTGTTCAGTATATATAGCTAGTTACACATAGACCCCATAATCAATGCCCTCCATTCACGTTCAAGTCATCCCCTGTCAGTTCAACGAGACAGCATTACAACCAGATCACAATAATATATGATAGTCATTTAGCAGACGTTTTTTTCAAGGCCACTTAAACAACCGTCAGCATTGACAATGACACATTCAGTATGTGAACCACGTCATAACATTTTACATGAGGTTATTAAATATCACATGCTACTCTTTATGCTGTGTAAATGATATACAGTGCATTCGGAAAGTATTCAGACCCCTTGACTTTTCCCACTTTTTGTTATGTTACATATTTATTCTAAAGTGAAATAAATAGTTGTTTTCCTCATCAATCAACACGCAATACCCCAAAATGACAAAGCAAAAACAGATTTCTTTTAAATGTTTGCAAACATAATACAAATAAAACAGAAAAACCTTATTTATGTAAGTATTCAGGCCCTTTGCTATGAGACCAGAAATTGAGCTTAGGTGCATCCTGTTTCCATTGATCATCTTTGAGATGCTTCTACAACTTGATTGGAGTCCACCTGTGGTAAATTCAATTGATTGGACATGATTTGGAAAGGCACACACCTATCTATATAAGTTGTCAGAGCAAAAACCAGGCCATGAAGTCAAAGGAATTGTCCATAGAGCTCCGAGACAGGACTGTGTCGAGGCACAGATCTGGGGAAGGGTACCAAAACAATTCTGCAGCATTGAAGGTCCCCAAGAACACAGTGGCCTCCATCATTCTTAAATGGAAAAGGTTTGGAACCACAAGACTCTTCCCAGACCTGGCCGCCCAGTCAAACTGAGCAGTTGGGGGAGAAGGGCTTTGGTCAGGGAGGTGAACAAGAACCCGATGGTCACTCTGACAGAGCTCCAGATTTTCTCTATGGAGATGGGAGAACCTTCAAGAAGGACAACCACCTCTGCAACTACCAACAATCAGGCCTTTATGTTAAAGTGGCCAAACGGAAGCCAGTCCTCAGTAAAAGGCACATGACAACCCGCTTGGAGTTTGCCAAAAGGCACGTAAAGCACTCTCAGACCATAACAAACAAGATTCTCTGGTCTGATGAAACCAAGATTGAATTCTTTGGCCTGAATGCCAAGCGCCACGTCTGGAGGAAACCTGGCACCATCCCTACGGTGAAGCATGGTGGTGGCAGCATCATGCTGTGAAGATGTTGTTAGCGGCAAGGACTGGGAGACTGGTCAGGATCGAGGGAAATATGAATGGAGAAAAGAACAGAGAGGTCCTTGATGAAAACCTGGAGAGACCTGAAAATAGCTGTGCAGCAACGCTCCCCATCCAACCTGACAGAGCTTGAGAGGATCTGCAGAGAAGATTGGGAGAATCTCCCCAAATACAGGTGTGCCAAGCTTATAGCGTCATACCCAAGAAGACTCGATGCTAGCTCCGGGACAAGTCTCTGAATGTCCTTGAGTGGCCCACTGTACATCAACCTCCACACTATGTAAATGTTATACATCAACCTCCACACTGGGTAAATGATATGTTTCAACCTCCACACTGGGTAAATGATATGTTTCAACCTCCACACTTTACACTGGGTAAATAATATGCATCAACCTCCACACTGGGTCAATTATATACATCAACCTCCACACTGGGTAAAGTATATTCATCAACCTCCACACTGGGTAAATTATATGCATCAACCTCCACACTGGGTAAAGTATATTCATCAACCTCCACACTGGGTAAATTATATGCATCAACCTCCACACTGTGTAAATGATATGCATCAACCTCCACACTGGGTCAATTATATACATCAACCTCCACACTGTGTAAATGATATGCATCAACCTCCACACTGGGTAAATGATATGCATCAACCTCCACACTGGGTCAATTATATACATCAACCTCCACACTGGGTCAATTATATACATCAACCTCCACACTGTGTAAATGATATGCATCAACCTCCACACTGGGTAAATGATATGCATCAACCTCCACACTGGGTCAATTATATACATCAACCGCCACACTGGGTCAATTATATACATCAACCTCCACACTGGGTAAAGTATATTCATCAACCTCCACACTCCACACTGTGTAAATGATATACATCAACCTCCACACTCTACAATCGGTAAATTATATACAACAATCTCCACAATGGGTAAATGATATACATCAACCTCCACACTGGGTAAATTATATGCATCAACCTCCACACTGTGTAAATGATATGCATCAACCCCCACACTGTGTAAATGATATGCATCAACCCCCACACTGTGTAAATTATATGCATCAACCTCCACACTGGGTAAATTAGGTACATCTACTCTGGGTAAATCACATACATCACCCTCCACACTCTACACTGGGTAAATGATATACATCAACCGTCATGACAACATATTATCCATGGTCTTTTCCTGTCTGTTATATTCTCACTGGATCAGAGCCTTGTAATCACCTGAACCTACTGTATGTGAAGACAACTATTCTTGTGTGCTGCCTACAAGTCCTGGGGTTAGATCTCCTGTTCTATTCCTATGCATGCTTTTACACCACGTAGGCCAAGTGTGTGTGTGTGTGTGTGTGTGTGTGTGTGTGTGTGTGTGTGTGTGTGTGTGTGTGTGTGTGTGTGTGTGTGTGTGTGTGTGTGTGTGTGCATAAGTCCATCTGTGTGTCCATGTGTGTGTGTGTGTGTGTGTGTGTGTGTGTGTGTGTGTGTGTGTGTGTGTGTGTGTGTGTGTGTGTGTGTGTGTGTGTGTGTGTGTGTGTGTGTGTGTGTGTGCATAAGTCCATCTGTGTGTCCATGTGTGTGTGTGTGTGTGTGTGTGTGTGTGTGTGTGTGTGTGTGTGTGTGTGTGTGTGTGTGTGTGTGTGTGTGTGTGCATAAGTCCATCTGTGTGTCCATGTGTGTGTGTGTGTGTGTGTGTGTGTGTGTGTGTGTGTGTGTGTGTGTGTGTGTGTGTGTGTGTGTGTGTGTGTGTGTCAGCCTGATACCCTGCGTCATCACTGCTCTGTCAGGCTGGGCCAGTGATAGACGCCCCAGCATGTCTCTTGTTAGGTCAATTCTAGTACAGACTTGTTATTTTCACTCAAATGGGGATGTCAAAATACAATCAGTCTCATGGCACACAATGGCATGTTATGCTGTTGTGTATTCGTGTTAAACCATCTATAGGTCTGGTAGGATACTTTGTCACCTGGAGAAGAAAGGAATGGTTTTTACAAGAGGTTTTAAGAGGTTTTTACAAGAGGTTTTAAGAGGTTTTTATAAGAGGTTTTTAAGAGGTTTTATAAGAGATTTTAATAAGAGGTTTTTAAGATGTTTTTATAAGAGGTTTTAAGATGTTTTCATAAGAGGTTTTTAAGAGGTTTTTACGAGGTTTTATAAGAGGTTTTAAGAGGTTTTTATAAGAGGTTTTTAAGAGGTTTTTATAAGAGGTTTTAAGAGGTTTTTATAAGAGGTTTTTAAGAGATTTTTATACGAGGTTTTAAAAATCCCATGACGTTGTTGGTAGAATTGTTAGTAGAATAGATAATATAATAATTCATATAATTCACCAATAGTTCAACATGGTAGTCCAACAACTATTGCTACCAGGTTTTAAATTACAGCTGTCCTGGTACATTGTTCGCTTGCCTCCAGCTATTCGAGAAGCACCGTTTCAGGTTCAATCACTCAATATTTGGGACAGAAATAGACAAATGTAACGAAGGCTGGTAAGGTCATATACAATCAAACTAGAAAGGGCTGTCATCACAAGTCAGTCTTAACGTGGCTAATGGGCTAGCGCATCTATTCATGTAGATGTTTATTTAGCAAGCTACAAACACGGAGCCAAACGTTAGCTAGCTAGCTGCTGGGAGGATGTCATGTCAATGGACAAGTGGGTGAGTGGACCACTTTTTCCCCCCATATTGTTTTTTGGTGGCTACAACTAGAGATGCAGGTTTCATTTGGTCATTTGAATCTCTTTGCTAACTAGGGAGCTATGCTGAACTTGAACGACTGTTATCCACAGTTAGCAAATGGGCGGGCAGGCAGGCAAGTTCCCACTCAGTTGTCAAAACGTGGGTTGGGACAAGTATGCTTTGGCAGGCAAGCTGCAGAAGAACTAGCAGGCTACTATTCCCCATCTCTATCAGTGCATTTTTGAAGGCCAACTATCTGAAAAGTTTGAGAGAGTTTATCTAATGTTCCCTCATTAGATTTGAGCTCATCTTGCTCCTGCTAACATTAGTTGTTGATGTTGTTGTTATTGTTGTTCATGTGCACAGCCAACAAAGAGATATACATGATCATGGTTGTTTGATCAATAGGACTGTAAACCTTTCAAATGCAAGAGGACTCCCGTGGTGTTTACATATTTACAGAAATAGAATTTTGACAAATGCCTCACTCTATCTCATTCCCAAACATTCTATGGAAGTATAAATGTGAAAATGGCTATATCTAGGTGCTCGCTTGTGAGAAAATGTAAAAGAAGGAGTATGTGAACAGATTTTAATAAGATTTCATGTTTCTTAAACCCTGTCAGTTCCACTTAAAGGTCCAACGCAGATGTTTTAATCTCAATATCAAATCCTTTCTTAGTAGCAATTAAGTACCTTACCGTGATTGTTTTCCATTCAAATTAATAAACAAAAATAGCTTCTTAGCAAAGAATTTTGTTAGAACTGTCTGGGAGTGATCAGAGTGGTGTGGGAAAAACTGAAAACTAGTTGTTATTGGCAGAGAGGTTTGGAACTCTCTTTCTTATTGGTCTATTAACTAATGTACTGCGTGGTGATGTCACCAGGCAGGACAAAACTACATCCCACCAAAACAGGCTGATATTTCAAACAGTTTCAAACAGCTCTTACACTAAAAGGACATTATCATCATTTTCACAAATTCACAGTATTATTCCATCCTCATAGTGTTTAAATATATATAAAATACAAGAAAATTACGTTTTTGACTGCACTGGACCTTTAACTTTTACCAACGTAATAGTGTATAGTCATTTTGCCTTATTCAGCGTCCTCAAATACCCCCTTTCCAATGAAACAGACATCACCGAAATCAAAAGAGTTGCACCACCTAAATCTGATACAGTGAACCAAGATGAGTTTAGTTTCTACAGTTACTGGTCACATAGCAACAGCCAACAACTTGGGGATATTTAACGTTTTGGCCAACCAATAGACAGAGGCTGTATAATCATGGTACATATGTGTGGTATTTATACAATATTTTGATTTTAATGCGTCATTGTCACATACTAATTACAGTACAGTACCAATTACACCTTGCTAAAAGCTTTCCCCTGTCACCGTTTCCCTGACTGCACTACTCCAGAAAGGCAGGTGACTCAAGAAAAACACAGGGGGTCCATCGTTTCAAAGAAAAGAGAATGCCTGCTCTTGCTTGTATCACTTATTTGATTAAATCTTACATGGCAGCCTCTTGGCCTTCCTCAGAGCTTTTGTATTTACAGCCTTGGATCCGTTGATGGAATGGCTTTCAGAGATTGGTGACCACAGGTTGGTTGATGTTATTCACACTGTCTTTTAGCATACGCTTAAATCCTAAGCAACTCACAGCGCTGTGAGTGAATCCATTTTATTATGTGACCCCAATGGGATTTGAACCCAATACCCTGCCGTTGCAAGCGCTAAGCCCTTATCAACTGTGCCACAAAGGACCAACCTAATGATGAGCAACCCCTGATAGGAGTGCTACATTTAGACCCATTGACTGTATGTGTTGCTTTAGATAACAGCACTCACTGTTGCCCCTAGTGGTCGGTTTCCACAACACCTACACGAAGATAACAGCACTCAATGTTGCCCCTAGTGGTCGTTTTCCACAACACCTACACGAAGATAAAAGCACTCACTGTTGCCCCTAGTGGTCGGTTTCCACAACACCTACACGAAGATAACAGCACTCACTGTTGCACCTAGTGGTTGGTTTCCACAACACCTACACGAAGATAACAGCACTCACTGTTGCCCCTAGTGGTCGGTTTCCATAACTCCCACACGAAGGGAACAGCACTCACTGTTGCCCCTGGTGGTCTGTTTCCACAATGCCTACAAAAAGATAACAGCACTCACTGTTGCCCCTAGTGGTCGGTTTCCACAACGCCTACACAAAGATAACAGCACTCACTGTTGCCCCTAGTGGTCGGTTTCCACAACACCTACACGAAGATAACAGCACTCACTGTTGCCCCTAGTGGTCGGTTTCCACAACACCTACACGAAGTTAACAGCACTCACTGTTGCCCCTAGTGGTCGGTTTCCACAACACCTACACGACGATAACAGCACTCACTGTTGCCCCTAGTGGTCGGTTTCAACAACACCTACACAAAGATAACAGCCCTCACTGTTGCCCATAGTGGTCGGTTTCAACAACACCTACATGAAGATAACAGCACTCACTGTTGCCCCTAGTGGTCGGTTTCCACAACACCTACACGAAGATAACAGCACTCACTGTTGCCCCTAGTGGTCGGTTTCCACAACACCTACACGAAGATAACAGCACTCACTGTTGCCCCTAGTGGTCGGTTTCCACAACACCTACACGAAGATAACAGCACTCACTGTTGCACCTAGTGGTTGGTTTCCACAACACCTACACGAAGATAACAGCACTCACTGTTGCCCCTAGTGGTCGGTTTCCATAACTCCCACACGAAGGGAACAGCACTCACTATTGCCCCTGGTGGTCTGTTTCCACAATGCCTACAAAAAGATAACAGCACTCACTGTTGCCCCTAGTGGTCGGTTTCCACAACGACTACACAAAGATAACAGCACTCACTGTTGCCCCTAGTGGTCGGTTTCCACAACACCTACACGAAGATAACAGCACTCACTGTTGCCCCTAGTGGTCGGTTTCCACAAGACCTACACGAAGTTAACAGCACTCACTGTTGCCCCTAGTGGTCGGTTTCCACAACACCTACACGACGATAACAGCACTCACTGTTGCCCCTAGTGGTCGGTTTCCACAACACCTACACGAAGATAACAGCACTCACTGCTGCCCCTAGTGGTCGGTTTCCACAACACCTACACGAAGATAACAGCACTCACTGTTGCCCCTAGTGGTCGGTTTCCACAACACCTACACGAAGATAACAGCACTCACTGTTGCCCCTAGTGGTCGGTTTCCACAACACCTACACGAAGATAACAGCACTCACTGTTGCACCTAGTGGTTGGTTTCCACAACACCTACACGAAGATAACAGCACTCACTGTTGCCCCTAGTGGTCGGTTTCCATAACTCCCACACGAAGGGAACAGCACTCACTATTGCCCCTGGTGGTCTGTTTCCACAATGCCTACAAAAAGATAACAGCACTCACTGTTGCCCCTAGTGGTCGGTTTCCACAACGACTACACAAAGATAACAGCACTCACTGTTGCCCCTAGTGGTCGGTTTCCACAACACCTACACGAAGATAACAGCACTCACTGTTGCCCCTAGTGGTCGGTTTCCACAAGACCTACACGAAGTTAACAGCACTCACTGTTGCCCCTAGTGGTCGGTTTCCACAACACCTACACGACGATAACAGCACTCACTGTTGCCCCTAGTGGTCGGTTTCCACAACACCTACACGAAGATAACAGCACTCACTGCTGCCCCTAGTGGTCGGTTTCCACAACACCTACACGAAGATAACAGCACTCACTGTTGCCCCTAGTGGTCGGTTTCCACAACACCTACACGAAGATAACAGCACTCACTGTTGCCCCTAGTGGTCGGTTTCCACAACACCTACACGAAGATAACAGCACTCACTGCTGCCCCTAGTGGTTGGTTTCCACAACACCTACACGAAGATAACAGCACTCACTGTTGCACCTAGTGGTCGGTTTCCACAACACCTACACGAAGTTAACAGCACTCACTGTTGCCCCTAGTGGTCGGTTTCCATAACTCCCACACGAAGGGAACAGCACTCACTGTTGCCCCTAGTGGTCGGTTTCCACAATGCCTACAAAAAGATAACAGCACTCACTGTTGCCCCTAGTGGTCGGTTTCCACAACACCTACACGAAGATAACAGCACTCACTGTTGCCCCTAGTGGTCGGTTTCCACAACACCTACACGAAGATAACAGCACTCACTGTTGCCCCTAGTGGTCGGTTTCCACAACACCTACATGAAGATAACAGCACTCACTGTTGCCCCTAGTGGTCGGTTTCCACATCATCTCCTGACGTCCTCACTGTTGCCCCTAGTGGTCGGTTTCCACATCATCTCCCGACGTCCTCACTGTTACCCCTAGTGGTCGGTTTCCACATCATCTCCTGACGTCCTCACTGTTGCCCCTAGTGGTCGGTTTCCACATCATCTCCCGACGTCCTCACTGTTGCCCCTAGTGGTCGGTTTCCACATCATCTACCGACGTCCTCACTGTTGCCCCTAGTGGTCGGTTTCCACATCATCTCCCGACGTCCTCACTGTTGCCCCTAGTGGTCGGTTTCCACATCATCTCCCGACGTCCTTACTGTTGCCCCTAGTGGTCGGTTTGCACATCATCTCCCGACGTCCTCACTGTTGCCCCTAGTGGTCGGTTTCCACATCATCTCCCGACGTCCTCACTGTTGCCCCTAGTGGTCGGTTTCCACATCATCTCCCGACGTCCTCACTGTTGCCCCTAGTGGTCGGTTTCCACATCATCTCCCGACGTCCTCACTGTTGCCCCTAGTGGTCGGTTTCCACATCATCTCCCGACGTCCTCAGACATGGATTGACGTCGAATACGGATTTGTATCAGGGGTGACCTGCCTGCACAAACAAACACAGACACACATATACGCACACACACACTGGGGCGCCCTATCACTGGCCCAGCCTAACGCAGCATTGATGACAAAGTGTATCAGGCTGACACACACACACATAATTGTTTTTATTTAACCTTTATTTAACGAGGCAAATCAGTTAAGAACAAATTCTTATTTACAATGACGTCCTACCAAAAGGCATCCTGAGGGGACGTGGGATTAAAAATAAAAATATAGGACAAAAAGCACATCACGACAAGAGAGACAACACACTACATAAAGAGAGACCTATGACAACAACATAGCATGGCAGCAACACATGACAACACAGCCACAGCATGGTAGCAACACAACATGATAACAACAGGGTAGCAAAACAACATGGCAGCAGCACATGGTAGCAGCACAAAACATGGTTGGGCACAGACAACAGCACAAAGGGCAAGAAGGTAGAGACAACAATACATCACGCAAAGCAGCCACAACCGTCAGTAAGAGTGTCCATGATTGAGTCTTTGAATGAAAAGATTGAGATACATGTACGCACGCATGCATGCTTTTTCAGCACGGAGGCGAGGTGTATGTGTGTGTGTGTGTGTGTGTGTGTGTGTGTGTGTGTGTGTGTGTGTGTGTGTGTGTGTGTGTGTGTGTGTGTGTGTGTGTGTGTGTGTGTGTGTGTGTGTGTGTGTGTGTGTGTGTGTGTGTGTGTGTGTGTTTGTGTGTGTCTGATACCCTGCGTCATCCCTGCTCCGTCAGGCTGGGCCAGTGATTGGGCACCCCAGCATGTCTCTTGTTAGATCAATTCCAATGGATCGTTACCAATAAAACGCCACAATACGGTGCAGAGAGTTCCATTTGGAGACCCCCAGCTCCGCTAAAACCATTGACAACTGCTGTTTTCAAGGGTTTGGTAAATAAATGTTAGAACTAATTGGTTTTAATACCATCACTTCTTGAAGAGGATAGTCAGAACTACACATCTCCGATTGTTCCACATTTACAGTTGAAGTCGGAAATATACATACACTTTAGCCAAATACATTTAAACTCAGTTTTTCACAATTCCGGACATTTAATCAAAGTAAAACTTCCCTGTTTTAGGTCAGTTAGGATCTCCACTTTATTTTAAGAATGTGAAATGTCAGAATAATAGTGGAGAGAATAATTTATTTCAGCTTTTATTTCTTTCATCACATTCCCAGTGGGTCAGAAGTTTACATACACTCAATTAGTATTTGGTAGCATTGTCTTTACGTTGTTAAACTTGGGTCAAACATTTCGGGTAGCCTTCCACAAGCTTCCCACAATAAATTGGGTGAATTTTGTCGCATTCCTCCTGACAGAGCTGGTGTAACTGAGTCAGGTTTGTAGGCCTCCTTGCTCGCACATGCTTTTTCAGTTCTGCCCACAAATTTTCTATGGGATTGAGGTCAGGGCTTTGTGATGGCCACTCCAATATCTTGACTTTGTTGTCCTTAAGCCATTTTGCCACAACTTTGGAAGTATGCTTGGGTCATTGTCCATTTGGAAGACCCATTTTCGACCAAGCTTAAACATCCTGACTGATGTCTTGAGACGTTGCTTCAATATATCCACATAATTTTACTGCCTCATGATGCCATCTATTTTGTGAAGTGCACCAGTCCCTCCTGCAGCGAAGCACCCTCACAACACGATGCAGTCACCCCCGTGCTTTACAGTTGGGATGGTGTTCTTCGGCTTGCAAGCCTCCCCCTTTTTCCTCCAAACATAATGTTGGTCATTATGGCCAAACAGTTATATTTTTGTTTCATCAGACCAGAGGACATTTCTCCAAAAAGTACGATCTTGGGGACTTGCAAACCGTAGTCCGGCTTTTTTATGGCGGTTTTGGAGCAGTGGCTTCTCCCTTGCTGAGTGGCCTTTCAGGTTATGTTGATATAGGACTCGTTTTAATGTGGATATAGATACTTTTGTACCCGTTTCCTCCAGCATCTTCACAAGGTATTTTGCTGTTGTTCTGGGATTGATTTAAACTTTTCGCACCAAAGTGCATTCGTCTCTAGGAGACAGAACGCGTCGTTTTCCTGAGCGGTATGAAGGCTGCGTGGTCCCATGGTGTTTATACTTGCGTACTATTGTTTGTACAGATGAACGTGGTACCTTCAGGCGTTTGTAAATTGCTCCCAAGGATGAACCAGACTTTGAACCAGACCACAAATTTTTTTCTGAGGTCTTGGCTGATTTCTTTTGATTTTCCCATGATGTCAAGCAAAGAGGCATGGAGTTTGAAGGTAGACCTTGAAATACATCCACAGGTACACCTCCAATTGACTCAAATGATGTCAATTAGCCCATCAGAAGCTTCTAAGGCCATGACATTGTTTTCTGGAATTTTCCAACCTGTTTAAAGGCACAGTCCACTTAGTGTATGTAAACTTCTGACCCACTGGAATTGTGATACAGTGAAATATCTGTCTGTAAACAATTGTTAAAAAAATTACTTGTGTCATGCATAAAGTAGATGTCCTAACTGACTTGCCAAAACTATGGTTTGTTATCAAGAAATGTGTGGAATGGTTGAAAAATGAGTTTTAATGACTCCAACTTAAGTGTATGTAAACTTCCGACTTCAACTGTAGTTCTGTCATACCAGCAAGCCACTGAATGTTTTTCATAATCAGTAAACATCAATTGATCATGTCATTTCAGATACGTGAGGGTAGCCTATCCATTTTGGCATGTAGCTATGTAAACAACGTGTATTTCACCAGGTACTGTAAGTTGACTGAGAACACATTCTCATTTACAACAACGACCTGGGGAATAGTTACAGGGGAGATGGGATGAATGAGCCAATTGGAAGCTGGGGATGATTAGGTGGCCATGATAGTATGTGGGTCAGATTTGGAATTTATCCAGAACACCGAGGTTAACACCTCTAGTCTTACGATACACTGTACACTGAGTGTACAAAACATTATGAACACCTGCTCTTTCCATGACATATACTGACCTGAATCCAGGTGAAATCTGTGATCTATTATTGATGTCACTTGTTAAATCCACTTCAATCAGTGTAGATGAGGGAGGAGACGGGTTAAAGAAGGATTAAGCCTTGAGACATTTCAGACATGAATTGTGTTTGTGTGCCATTCAGAGGGTGAATTGAACAGGGCTTTGAACAGGGTATGGTAGTGGGTGCCAGGCGTTTTGTTTCATGAACTGCAACGTTGCTGGGTTTTTCATGTTCAACAGTTTACTGTGTGTATCAAGAATGGCCCACCACCCAAAGGACATCCACCCAACTTGACACAGCTGTGGGAAGTACTGGAGTCCACATGGGCCAACATCCCTGTGGAAGGCTTTCGACATCTTGTAGAGTCCATGCCCCGACGAATTTAGGCTGTTCTTAGGGCAAAAGGTGGGGGTTCAACTCAATATTAGGAAGATGATCCTAATGTTTTGTACACTCAGTGTAGATGGCAAGCAAATGAAACAATATTTAGCTAGCTAGCAAATCTGACATGATCCATCAATCAATGTAGCCTATCATGTCTGTCAGCATCAACTGTAATTAAACACGGTTAAAAACAATGTTGAACAGGGGATAATGTTAGCTATCTTCGCTAGGTAAGCCTACATTGGTTGGAGAAAAAAGTACATTAAGTCTACTTACCAATATGTTTAGCCAACTTTACAATGTTTCTCACAAATTAGCTCACAAAGTAAGCATTATCAGCTGACGGTACATTGGTCCTTTGCTCCATTCTGCTGCCTGACAGGCAGAGCCCACAAAGGTAGGCAAAATAACCTAAACCACTCATACTTGTCAGGTATACATCATTTTTATTTATATCACTCAAATATCCAATTAATGGTGATCTGAAATTACCATAGACATTGAAACCAGTAGATAGTGATAGCGCTGATGTCATCCACGTATTTCTATGGAAAAATCCCGTTAGCGATTAAAGCCGGAAGTATTTGAATTAGAAGCACGTCATATTGCTGAACGCAGCAAAATGGATAAGGATAATGATGAAAGTGGCTGTCCTAGCAAAGGATCATGGTTGATGTAGTTTTTTTCATCTTGTCAGAGAGTCAACGAAAGACATTAAAGCCATCATCTTATTACTACTTGTCATTAAAACTCGAACAAATTAAGTTAGCTAAATTGATCAGAAATGGACATAACCTGCAAAATCCTACAGTAACCTGATGCTAGTCTACTGTTAAACCTTTGCAGCAGAAGGTTCATTTGAAGGCTCAGCGTTACCTAGAACCTAGCCAGGTCAACATTGGAAAACAAAATGGACAGCATATGTTAACTATGAGAATCAGAATTACAACTGATTTACCAGAACAAAATGAAGATTAGACTCTTTGGATTGACGATTAGTTCAGTTGAATACAGAACATGGTGACTCTATGTGTCACATCTGACTCAAATTGGCCCAAAGTTAAGTGTGTGTGAGCATCTAGTCTAGATATCATATGACCATGATCCACCTGGAACAGATAATGGGTAGATAAACAGATAATGGGTAGATAAACAGATAATGGGTAGATAAACAGATAATGGGTAGATAAACAGATAATGGGTAGATAAACAGATAATGGGTAGATAAACAGATAATGGGTAGATAAACAGATAATGTGCTAACATCATAACAATTGATCACATCTCGGTTAGGCTAGATTGGGTTACCCGGTGAGAAAAAAGTGTACTATATATAAATTATAAAATGTGCTTGTATTTATATGATTGTAGACCGGCTTTATCATTTGTTCAACTGCATCATTTTGTCATCATAAAGAGTAACCTCAGATATACGATGTAGTTTGGAATTCAACATACCCTCAGATATACGATGTAGTTTGGAATTCAACATACCCTCAGATATACGATGTAGTTTGGAATTCAACATACCCTCAGATATACGATGTAGTTTGGAATTCAACATACCCTCAGATATACGATGTAGTTTGGAATTCAACATACCCTCAGATATACGACGTAGTTTGGAATTCAACGTACCCTCAGATATACGATGTAGTTTGGAATTCAACATACCCTCAGATATACAATGTAGTTTGGAATTCAACATACCCTCAGATATACGATGTAGTTTGGAATTCAACATACCCTCAGATATACGATGTAGTTTGGAATTCAACATTCCCTCAGATATACGATGTAGTTTGGAATTCAACATTCCCTCAGATATATGATGTAGTTTGGTATTCAACATACCCTCAGATATACGATGTAGTTTGGAATTCAACATACCCTCAGATATACGATGTAGTTTGGAATTCAACATACCCTCAGATATACGATGTAGTTTGGAATTCAGCATACCCTCAGATATACGATGTAGTTTGGAATTCAACATACCCTCAGATATACGATGTAGTTTGGAATTCAACATACCCTCAGATATACGATGTAGTTTGGAATTCAACATACCCTCAGATATACGATGTAGTTTGGAATTCAACATAACCTCAGATATACGATGTAGTTTGGAATTCAACATACCCTCAGATATACGATGTAGTTTGGAATTCAATGTACCCTCAGATATACGATGTAGTTTGGAATTCAACATCCCCTCAGATATACGATGTAGTTTGGAATTCAACATTCCCTCAGATATACGATGTAGTTTGGAATTCAACATCCCCTCAGATATACGATGTAGTTTGGAATTCAACATACCCTCAGATATACGATGTAGTTTGGAATTCAACATACCCTCAGATATACGATGTAGTTTGGAATTCAACATACCCTCAGATATACGATGTAGTTTGGAATTCATTATACCCTCAGATATACGATGTAGTTTGGAATTCAACATACCCTCAGATATACGATGTAGTTTGGAATTCAACATACCCTCAGATATACGATGTAGTTTGGAATTCAACATACCCTCAGATATACGATGTAGTTTGGAATTCAACATACCCTCAGATATATGATGTAGTTTGGAATTCAACATACCCTCAGACATACGATGTAGTTTGGAATTCAAAATATATTCAATGATAATTGCATACTAAATGGATATTTCAAACAGTGTGAGCCAATCTAACATCCTAGGCCATTCTCTGTTGTCCACTCTGTCATCCTCTGTTCTCTACTCTGTCATCTTCTGTTCTCCCACCTGTCATCCTCTGTTCTCCACTCTGTCATGCTCTGTTCTCCTCTCTGTCATTCACTGTTCTCTACTCTGTCATTCTCTGTTCTCCACTCTGTCATGCTCTGTTCTCCACTCTTGTCATCCTCTGTTGTCCAATCTGTCATCCTCTGTTGTCCACTCTGTCATGCTCTGTTCTCCTCTCTGTCATTCTCTGTTCTCTACTCTGTCATGCTCTGTTCTCCACTCTTGTCATCCTCTGTTGTCCAATCCGTCATCCTCTGTTCTCCACTCTGTCATCATCTGTTCTCCCACCTGTCATCCTCTGTTGTCCACTCTGTCATCCTCTGCTCTCCACTCTGTCATCCTCTGTTCTCCTCTCTGTCATTCTCTGTTCTCTACTCTGTCATTCTCTGTTCTCCACTCTGTCATCCTCTGTTCTCTACTCTGTCATCTTCTGTTCTCCACTCTGTCATTCTCTGTTCTCTACTCTGTCATTCTCTGTTCTCCACTCTGTCATCCTCTGTTCTCTACTCTGTCATTCTCTGTTCTCCACTCTGTCATCCTCTGTTCTCTACTCTGTCATTCTCTGTTGTCCACTCTGTCATTCTCTGTTCTCCCACCTGTCATCCTCTTTTCTCCACTCTGTCATCCTCTGTTCTCCCACCTGTCATCCTCTGTTCTCCCACCTGTCATCCTCTGTTGTCCACTCTGTCATACTCTGTTGTCCACTCTGTCATCCTCTGTTGTCCACTCTGTCATCCTCTGTGCTCTACTCTGTCACCCTCTTTTCTCCACTCTGTCATCCTCTGTTCTCCCACCTGTCATCCTCTGTTGTCCACTCTGTCATCCTCTTTTCTCCACTCTGTCATTCTGTTCTCCCACCTGTCATCCTCTGTTGTCCACTCTGTTATTCTTTGTTATCCCACCTGTCATCCTCTGTTGTCCACTCTGTCATCCTCTGCTCTCCACTCTGTCATTCTCTGTTCTCTACTCTGTTATTCTCTGTTATCCCACCTGTCATCCTCTGTTGTCCACTCTGTCATTCTCTGTTCTCCCACCTGTCATCCTCTGTTCTCCACTCTGTCATCCTCTGTTCTCTACTCTGTCATCCTCTGTTCTCTACTCTGTCATTCTATGTTCTCCCACCTGTCATCCTCTGTTGTCCACTCTGTCATCCTCTGTTGTCCACTCTGTCATCCTCTTTTCTCCACTCTGTCATCCTCTGTTGTCCACTCTGTCATCCTCTTTTCTCCACTCTGTCATCCTCTGTTCTCCCACCTGTCATCCTCTGTTGTCCACTCTGTCATCCTCTGTTGTCCACTCTGTCATCCTCTTTTCTCCACTCTGTCATCCTCTGTGCTCTTCTCTGTCATTCTATGTTCTCCCTCCTGTCATCCTCTGTTGTCCACTCTGTCATCCTCTTTTCTCCACTCTGTCATCCTCTGTTGTCAACTCTGTCATCCTCTTTTCTCCACTCTGTCATCCTCTGTTCTCCCACCTGTCATCCTCTGTTCTCCCTCCTGTCATCCTCTGTTGTCCACTCTGTCATCCTCTTTTCTCCACTCTGTCATCCTCTGTTGTCCACTCTGTCATCCTCTTTTCTCCACTCTGTCATCCTCTGTTCTCCCACCTTTCATTCTCTGTTCTCCCACCTGTCATCCTCTGTTGTCCCCTCTGTCATTCTCTGTTCTCTACTCTGTCATTCTCTGTTCTCCACTCTGTCATTCTCTGTTCTCTACTCTGTCATTCTCTGTTCTCTACTCTGTCATTCTCTGTTCTCTACTCTGTCATCCTCTGTTGTCCACTCTGTCATCCTCTTTTCTCCCACCTGTCATCCTCTGTTCTCCCACCTGTCATCCTCTGTTGTCCACTCTGTCAGCCTCTGTTGTCCACTCTGTCATCCTCTTTTCTCCACTCTGTCATCCTCTGTGCTCTTCTCTGTCATTCTATGTTCTCCCTCCTGTCATCCTCTGTTGTCCACTCTGTCATCCTCTTTTCTCCACTCTGTCATCCTCTGTTGTCCACTCTGCCATCCTCTTTTCTCCACTCTGTCATCCTCTGTTCTCCCACCTGTCATTCTCTGTTCTCCCTCCTGTCATCCTCTGTTGTCCACTCTGTCATCCTCTTTTCTCCACTCTGTCATCCTCTGTTGTCCACTCTGTCATCCTCTTTTCTCCACTCTGTCATCCTCTGTTCTCCCACCTTTCATTCTCTGTTCTCCCACCTGTCATCCTCTGTTGTCCCCTCTGTCATTCTCTGTTCTCTACTCTGTCATTCTCTGTTCTCCACTCTGTCATTCTCTGTTCTCTACTCTGTCATTCTCTGTTCTCTACTCTGTCATTCTCTGTTCTCTACTCTGTCATCCTCTGTTGTCCACTCTGTCATCCTCTTTTCTCCACTCTGTCATCCTCTGTCAGCCCCATAGACATTGGTCAATCCCCCCCATCTCTACTCTGTCATCCTCTGTCAGCCCCATAGACATTGGTAAATCCCTCCATCTCTACTCTGTCATCCTCTGTCAGCCCCATAGACATTGGTCAGTCCCTTCATCACTACTTGACAGGCTCGTTGAATCTGCTCTCTCGTCTGTATAGTACACCACACCCAGCTAGGTGCATGTGTAAAGAGCTTTCATGATGGTGCGAGCCACATCGTAGCCTGCCGGCCCGTGATTGGTCTTTGTCAGCACGCGTTCCTGTATGATGACAAATGTTGTTGTCAGAATGGATCAATATTTAATTAAATATCACGATTTGTAGCAAACTTTGAAATAATTCACAGTGGGGATCAAAATGCATCATAATAAACACATTTTTATGCCCAAAACTAAAAACATTTTATTTGGCCGTTCTGGCGATCGTAATTTACACAGGCTTTCTAGGGCAGACCAGGGCAGACCACCGCTGGGTTGCTACTTATAATTTATATATACACTAGATGATGCCAGGGGGCGCTGTTTTGAAGCCACCAAGCCTCCATCTTGGCACTAACCCACCTTGGGAAGCTATTGAAATTAATTTACTAATGTCTACATTGTTTTATCTAGGTTTATTCTATTACAGAGTTATATTATGTGAGCTAAAGATAGACATAAAGAATGCTAAAATATATTTTCTTAAATCCTTGAAGTATAAGTTTTTGAAACTACTAATGTTGCTGTCCCCGCTACAACAACAAAATACTTCAATACATGTAATTTTGCACTTGAAACATACATTTTGAAATCCTGTAGAATTCCATTCATTCCTATGGAGGACTGCTTTTCTGAGGAGTGCAAATATGACCGACCAGTGGCTTCAAAGCCTGTCATTGGTCAATACATAGCATGAGCAATCCAGGGTTTATATACAGTGTATTCGGAAAGTTCTTAACTTCTTAAATAAAGGTAAAATAAATAAAAATGAAAAATAAACTCAGTACTTTGTTGAAGCACCTTTGGCAGCGATTACAGCCTCGATTCGTCTTAGGTATGACGCTAAAAGCTTCTCTGCAGATCCTCTCAAGCTCTGTCAGGTTGGTTGGGAAGCGTTGCTGCACAGCTATTTTAAGGTCTCTCCAGAGATGTTCGATCGGGTTCAAGTCCATTCAAGCACATTCAGAGGCTTATCCCGAAGCCACTCCTGTGTTGTTTTGGCTGAGCTTGTGACTTGACACTCCAGACCGGACACTGGGGGCCTGGAAATGACATGATCAGTAGATATTTACTGATCATGAAAAGCATGCACGTGGTATTGTTTTGCATGGAATAATCTGACGTGTAGTTCTGACGAGGCTCTACCAGAGGTGATGATATCCATTGAAAACATCACACAGTTGTCAATGGTTTTAGTGGAGCTGTGGGTCTCCTTGCCCCCCCAGCAGGGAAATGGAACGCTCTGCATCTTATTGTGATGTTTTATTGATTACGAGCTGTACACACTTGTTCTTTTCAATCAGATGGGCATGTCAAAATACAATCAGTCTCATGGCAGACAAAGGCATGTTATGCTGTTGTGTATTCGTGTTAAACCATCTATAGGTCTGGTAGGATACTTTGTCGTGACAGAACTACCCACCACAAACGGACCAAGCAGCATGGTAAGGAGGACTGGACATGGGTGGACATCCTGAATGGGAAAGGATCCTGGACTTGGGAGGAGATCCTGGTGGGAAAGGATCGCCTGCCCTGGGATCAGGTGGAAGCAGCGAGGAAAGCGGTGGCAGCGAGAAAAAGGGCCCAGGTTTAAAACAAGAAACAACAAAACAAACGTGAAGCTGACTATGGCTATTGAGGCCACTAACACAGACGACTACCCACAACTAAGGTGGAAAAACAGGCTGCCTAAGTATGATTCCCAATCAGAGACAACGATAAGACAGCTGTCCCTGATTGAGAACCATACCCGGCCAAAACATAGAAACAGAAAACATAGAAATAAAGAAACTAGAATGCCCACCCTAGTCACACCCTGGCCTAACCAACATAGAGAATAAAAGCCTCTCTATATCCAGGGCGTGACATTGTCACCTGGAGAAGAAAGGAATCTCAATCGGCATCATCTACTTGTTGGTGTTTGGTATTTAAGGTTGGATCCATTATAATTAGTCATCCATAAAGGAACAAAGGATCAATTACAATTTAATTTTAAATGACATCCTCACAAATATGAATTACCTTTTGACCCTAATGACAAGGACGTGTTGAGTCATGAACACAACAAGTAACAGTTACAAGCCACATAGCACCAGCCAACAACTTGGGGATATTTCGCTTCAAGTGACATTTCGGCCAGCAAATAGATAGAGGCTGGATCATTGTGGTACGTGTGTGTGGTATTAATGGATATTTGACATTTGAATTATAATGCGTCATTGTCACATACTAATTACAGTACAGTACCAATTACACCTTGCTAAAAGCTTTCCCCTGTCATCTTTTCCCTGACTGACCTGCCTCTCTTTGTCACAGAATGTCTAAGCTAAGTGACTCCAGAAAGGTAGGTGACTCAAGAAAAGTGGAACTCATTTTGAGGCTCTTTTCATGGGGTCCATTGTTGAAATGGCTTTTCAGAGATTGGTGACCACAGGTTGGTTGACGTTATTCACACTGGGGTCATAATAATGCCTTTCAGCAGGCGCTTTTATCCCAGTGATACTGTTGAGTATGTGACCCCAGTGGTACAGTAGGTAGGAAGCAGAACTGTTCCATTAAGACCCTATGTGTCACTTTAGACTCCTGCTAGCAACACACACGCACGCACGCACACACGCACACGCACACGCACACGCACACACACACACACACCACTGCGAGGCATTGCCTCACCTATCCCCTAGGAACACTCAACTGAACACTTGTTTATGTTCTATTCCAGACCATGTTCACCTCCTTCCACATCCTTCTAGAAGGTCGGTGATACACATCAATACGTGGTAATTGGTGTAGCTCTGCGAAACGGAGGTCGGGGGGAAGCATCTGACGACTCATATCACTACTGCAAGGATACTGAGGTTGTGAAGCACTTGTTGTGGTATGTTTATGTCAAGAAAGCAAATAAATAATATTTAATTTGTGTTTTTTAATAATAGTAACCATGATAAATTGACAAAATATATAATTTAGAGTTTGGCTATTGAGGTTTCAACTAAAAAGGGGAATGTATCATTTGAAAACACTTCACTTCACATGTTTGGAGAGGCATATTGTTGCAGTGTAGACTGCTGCATAGATTAGTGATGATTAATCTGATTATACCTGGTTTGAATGCAATGCGATGGCACTGAACTGAGGAGGGGAATGAAAGACCTTACGACTTGCTGCTGATTTATGAATGGGAATAGATTTCCCCGTGTAATGTTAACCCTCATTAACAGAGAACAGAGGACAGAGAACATGGGCTCTGTCAGTCTGTCTCTATTTCTCCCCTCTCTCATTCCCTCTCTCTCCTTCTCTCTCTCTCTCTCTCTCTCCCTCTCTCTCTCTCTCTCTCTCTCACTCCTCTCTCACTCCTCTCTCTCTCTCGCTCTCCTCATGATTGTGTATTGCTCTGTTCAGTAGACTGTGCTTTTTCTGTGATCTGATAGGGGTGTCAGTGGACGGACTGTGAACACTCTGAGAGACTCTGGGTTGAGGTCAGTGATAAAGTAGTCTACAGTACTACTACCAAGAGATGAGCTATAGGTGTACCTAGCATAGGAGTCCCCTCGAAGCCTACAATTAACTAGGTACATACCCAGCGTGCGACAGAGCTGCAGGGGTTGTGACCCGTTTTTGTTGGTTATGTTGTCGTCGTTGTGCCTAGGGGGGGGGGGGGGGGGGGGGTTGGGGGCAAATGGGGGCGGGAATGGTGTCACCTCCAGGTAGGTGTTTGTCCCCTTGCGTGCTGAGGGTGTCATGTTCTTGTCCAGTTCTGGCATTTAAGTTCCCACAGACTAGTACGTGTCCCCGGGCCTGGAAATGATTGATTTCCCCCTCCAGGATGGAGAAGCTGTCTTCATTCAAGTATGGGGATTCTAGTGGGGGGATATAGGTAGCACACAGGAGGACATTTTTCTCTGTTGAAATCATTTCCTTTTGAATTTCTATACCATGTTCCTTGTAGGATGACAACATCTGTATTTCTGAATTTTTGGGGTGAAGTCCAGGTTCCTGCTCTTTAGGCCAAAGTCAGATGACCTCAGCCCTTGGATATTCCAGGATGAGATAGTGAAGGCTTTGTGTTTCATAAAGTGTCCAATGTTGTTAGTCGTGTGGTTTGGCCTCAGACCAGTAAGTGGGAGCAGAGCCTGCTGAGCATCTGGTACATTGCCATTGGCTTGCGCTAGTGTAAGAGTGGGGGTTGGGCCTGTTTGCCTGCTCACGGCCTTGGCGTATGTGTGACTTTCATGCTGAGGCCCTCTTTGAGGGGGTGGGGGGCATGGGGTGGGCAGGAGGGGCATAGGTCTCATCTGAGGGAGCCTAAATGGGGTGTGGGCATGGTTGACTTGGTGGGAGGGGTGTTGATTGGTTGGGGTGGGGGTGTGGATGTGGCTGGTGGTGTTGTGGTCTGGATGTAGGTCTTCTCGGCGTGGGTCCTCTATGTGTAGGTCTGGGGGGGTTCCGCAGGTCTGGGAGAGTGTCTGTTGCTCTGTTAATCCTGTGTGAGGTGTTGGGGCTGTGGTGGAGTGCCATGTCCTTTAGGGTCCGGGCGAAGGTCCGGGCGAAGGCCACCCTTTCCTGCTGTGTTCTCAGGTCATTTGTGCCTGTGTGTATTATTATGTGGCTGGGTGACATTAGTTGGTCCTCAGACAGAAGGTCTAGGGCGCTGGTTGTTACATCCGGTTTGGAGCGAGCGGTCGCATTTGCATTCGCTCTGCAGGTAGTATAACTTTTCATTACATTTCATTACATTTCATTATAGTACAACGGTTTAATTTGTTTAATTTGTCTAACCTTAGCAATTTCTTCTTAGCTAGCTACTTAGCCGTCTGTGTATAAAAGATAATTGCGTAATTATCGTATTCCGTCGTCTATCGTAGTCCACACTGCTATCTGCCCAGCAGCTAGCAAACGTCCACCGTCTACCGAATAGTAGTATAACTTTTCATTACATTTCATTATAGTACAACGGTCTGATTTTCATTTTCACTACAGTACAACGGTTTGATTTGTTTGATCTTAGCTAGCTACATAGCCGTCTTTGCATCAAACATAATTGTGTAGTTATTGAGGTTCGCCAGCCAGCTATTTTCGCCCTAACGTAACGCAACGTAGCCAACACTGCTAGCTAGCCAGCTTGCCACCGAATAGCAGCATTGTAGAAACGAGTGCATTACAACGGAACGACTTGATCAGTGTAGTGTTGGCTGACTACACAGTTGTCTTTGCTATCTTTGATTTGTACTTGTTCGATCTTAGCTAGCTACTTAGCTGGCTACATAGCCGTCTTTGTATCGGTGACAATTGTGTAGTTATCAAGGTTCGCTGAGGTTCGCTAGCCAGGTATTCTCGCCCTAACGTAACGTAACGTAACGTAGTCAACCCTGCTAGCTAGCCAGCTAGCCACCGATTAGCAGCACTGTAGAAACGATTACATTACAACGGAACGACTTGACTTGTGTAGTGTTAGCTAGCTACATAGTTTTCTTTGCTATCTTTGTATCTAAGATAATTGTGTAGCTTTGAGGAATTATCGGTTAGCTAGCCAGCTATTTTTCGCCTGCCGCGCTGCCGTCCTCCTACCTAGCCAACACTGCTAGCTAGCCAACTTCTACCGAATAGCAGCACTGTAGAAACTTACATTACAACGGAACGACTTGATTAGCGTAGTGTTAGCTAGTTGTCTTTGCTGTCCTTGTATCCATGATAACTGTGTAGTTTAGAGAAATTTAGTGAAATTGTCGAGGTTACCTAGCCAGCTTCACTTTCAACAACGTAGCCACTGCTAGCCAGGCTACTTCACCAGCCAGCAGTACTATATCATTTTAGTCAATAAGATCTTGTATTTTATTTTTATTTTTTTGCAACGTAAGCTTAACTTTCTGAACATTCGAGACGTGTAGCCCACTTGTCATTCTAATCTCCTTTGCATTAGCGTAGCCTCTTCTGTAGCCTGTCAACCATGTGTCTGTCTATCCCTGTTCTCTCCTCTCTGCACAGACCATACAAACGCTTCACACCGCGTGGCCGCGCCCACCCTAACCTGGTGGTCCCAGCCCGCACGACCCACGTGGAGTTCCAGGTCTCCGGTAGCCTCTGGAACTGCCGATCTGCGGCCAACAAGGCAGAGCTCATCTCAGCCTATGCGTCCCTCCAGTCCCTCGACTTCCTGGCACTGACGGAAACATGGCTCACCACAGATAACACTGCTACTCCTACTGCTCTCTCTTCGTCTGCCCACGTGTTCTCGCACACCCCGAGACCTTCTGGTCAGCGGGGTGGTGGCACCGGGATCCTCATCTCTCCCAAGTGGTCATTCTCTCTTTCTCCCCTTACCCATCTGTCTATCGCCTCCTTTGAATTCCATGCTGTCACAGTTACCAGCCCTTTCAAGCTTAACATCCTTATCATTTATCGCCCTCCAGGTTCCCTTGGAGAGTTCATCAATGAGCTTGATGCCTTGATAAGCTCCTTTCCTGAGGACGGCTCACCTCTCACAGTTCTGGGTGACTTTAACCTCCCCATGTCTACCTTTGACTCATTCCTCTCTGCCTCCTTCTTTCCACTCCTCTCCTCTTTTGACCTCACCCTCTCACCTTCCCCCCCTACTCACAAGGCAGGCAATACGCTTGACCTCATCTTTACTAGATGCTGTTCTTCCACTAACCTCATTGCAACTCCCCTCCAAGTCTCCGACCACTACCTTGTATCCTTTTCCCTCTCGCTCTCATCCAACACTTCCCACACTGCCCCTACTCGGATGGTATCGCGCCGTCCCAACCTCCGCTCTCTCTCCCCCGCTACTCTCTCCTCTTCCATCCTATCATCTCTTCCCTCTGCCCAAACCTTCTCCAACCTATCTCCTGATTCTGCCTCCTCAACCCTCCTCTCCTCCCTTTCTGCATCCTTTGACTCTCTATGTCCCCTATCCTCCAGGCCGGCTCGGTCGTCCCCTCCCGCTCCGTGGCTCGACGACTCATTGCGAGCTCACAGAACAGGGCTCCGGGCAGCCGAGCGGAAATGGAGGAAAACTCGCCTCCCTGCGGACCTGGCATCCTTTCACTCCCTCCTCTCTACATTTTCCTCTTCTGTCTCTGCTGCTAAAGCCACTTTCTACCACTCTAAATTCCAAGCATCTGCCTCTAACCCTAGGAAGCTCTTTGCCACCTTCTCCTCCCTCCTGAATCCTCCTCCCCCTCCCCCCCCCCTCCTCCCTCTCTGCAGACGACTTCGTCAACCATTTTGAAAAGAAGGTCGACGACATCCGATCCTCGTTTGCTAAGTCAAACGACACCGCTGGTTCTGCTCACACTGCCCAACCCTGTGCTTTGACCTCTTTCTCCCCTCTCTCTCCAGATGAAATCTCGCGTCTTGTGACGGCCGGCCGCCCAACAACCTGCCCGCTTGACCCTATCCCCTCCTCTCTTCTCCAGACCATTTCCGGAGACCTTCTACCTTACCTCACCTCGCTCATCAACTCATCCTTGACCGCTGGCTACGTCCCTTCCGTCTTCAAGAGAGCGAGAGTTGCACCCCTTCTGAAAAAACCTACACTCGATCCCTCCGATGTCAACAACTACAGACCAGTATCCCTTCTTTCTTTTCTCTCCAAAACTCTTGAACGTGCCGTCCTTGGCCAGCTCTCCTGCTATCTCTCTCAGAATGACCTTCTTGATCCAAATCAGTCAGGTTTCAAGACTAGTCACTCAACTGAGACTGCTCTTCTCTGTATCACGGAGGCGCTCCGCACTGCTAAAGCTAACTCTCTCTCCTCTGCTCTCATCCTTCTAGACCTATCGGCTGCCTTCGATACTGTGAACCATCAGATCCTCCTCTCCACCCTCTCCGAGTTGGGCATCTCCGGCGCGGCCCACGCTTGGATTGTGTCCTACCTGACAGGTCGCTCCTACCAGGTGGCGTGGCGAGAATCTGTCTCCTCACCACGCGCTCTCACCACTGGTGTCCCCCAGGGCTCTGTTCTAGGCCCTCTCCTATTCTCGCTATACACCAAGTCACTTGGCTCTGTCATAACCTCACATGGTCTCTCCTATCATTGCTATGCAGACGACACACAATTAATCTTCTCCTTTCCCCCTTCTGATGACCAGGTGGCGAATCGCATCTCTGCATGTCTGGCAGACATATCAGTGTGGATGACGGATCACCACCTCAAGCTGAACCTCGGCAAGACGGAGCTGCTCTTCCTCCCGGGGAAGGACTGTCCGTTCCATGATCTCGCCATCACGGTTGACAACTCCATTGTGTCCTCCTCCCAGAGCGCTAAGAACCTTGGCGTGATCCTGGACAACACCCTGTCGTTCTCCACCAACATCAAGGCGGTGGCCCGTTCCTGTAGGTTCATGCTCTACAACATCCGCAGAGTACGACCCTGCCTCACACAGGAAGCGGCGCAGGTCCTAATCCAGGCACTTGTCATCTCCCGTCTGGATTACTGCAACTCGCTGTTGGCTGGGCTCCCTGCCTGTGCCATTAAACCCCTACAACTCATCCAGAACGCCGCAGCCCGTCTGGTGTTCAACCTTCCCAAGTTCTCTCACGTCACCCCGCTCCTCCGCTCTCTCCACTGGCTTCCAGTTGAAGCTCGCATCCGCTACAAGACCATGGTGCTTGCCTACGGAGCTGTGAGGGGAACGGCACCTCAGTACCTTCAGGCTCTGATCAGGCCCTACACCCAAACAAGGGCACTGCGTTCATCCACCTCTGGCCTGCTCGCCTCCCTACCACTGAGGAAGTACAGTTCCCGCTCAGCCCAGTCAAAACTGTTCGCTGCTCTGGCACCCCAATGGTGGAACAAACTCCCTCACGACGCCAGGACAGCGGAGTCAATCACCACCTTCCGGAGACACCTGAAACCCCACCTCTTCAAGGAATACCTAGGATAAAGCAATCCTTCTGCCCCCCCCCCCCCCCCCCCCCTTAAAAGATCTAGATGCACTATTGTAAAGTGGCTGCTCCACTGGATGTCATTAGGTGAATGCACCAATTTGTAAGTCGCTCTGGATAAGAGCGTCTGCTAAATGACTTAAATGTAAATGTAAATGTAAGGTGGGCACTCCTGCCTTGTATAGGTGGACCTGTTCGTAAAGGCTGTTCAAGTCCAGGGTGGAGTGGTGGGCCAGGTAGACATTTGGTTTTGAGGCACAGTCACGGGACATACTTGCTTTTACCCGTTGTATGGTAGCAGGGTTGAAGTCTTTCGTGGTAGCAGGGTGTAGAAGAAGCTTTTCAATCACTCCCTTGAGTGCTGAGGCCACCCTTTCCTGCTGTGTTCTCAGGTCATTTGTGCCTGTGTGTATTATTATGTGGCTGGGTGACCCTAGTTGGTCCTCAGACAGAAGGTCTAGGGCGCTGGGTGTTTGGACACCAGAGTTTAGACACAGTGTGTTTGGGAAACAGTTTATTTTCTAACGAAGTAGCATGGTAACAGCCCCTCCACCCCCAGGTGTTAACTATCATCTCTCCTCCTGGTCCTGTTCACAGAGATACAGATTCAGCTGAGGAGGAAGAGGAGAAGGAGATGATGAAGATGAGGAGAAGAAGGAAGGAGAGTAGAGGTCTGGGAAACAGTGTGAATACCTCTCTCTATTCAGCCCACTAGGTGATGTACAGAATACCTCTCTTCATTCAGCCCACTAGGGGATGTACAGAATACCTCTCTCTATTCAGCCCACTAGGTGATGTACAGAATACCTCTCCTTATTCAGCCAACTAGGTGATGTACAGAATACCTCCCTCTATTCAGCCCACTAGGTGATGTACAGAATACCTCCCTCTATTCAGCCCACTAGGTGATGTACAGAATACCTCTCTCTATTCAGCCCACTAGGTGATGTACAGAATACCTCTCTCTATTCAGCCCACTAGGTGATGTACAGAATACCTCTCCTTATTCAGCCAACTAGGTGATGTACAGAATACCTCCCTCTATTCAGCCCACTAGGTGATGTACAGAATACCTCCCTCTATTCAGCCCACTAGGTGATGTACAGAATACCTCTCTCTATTCAGCCCACTAGGTGATGTACAGAATACCTCTCTCTATTCAGCCCACTAGGTGATGTACAGAATACCTCCCTCTATTCAGCCCACTAGGTGATGTACAGAATACCTCTCTCTATTCAGCCCACTAGGTGATGTACAGAATACCTCTCTCTATTCAGCCCACTAGGTGATGTACAGAATACCTCCCTCTATTCAGCCCACTAGGTGATGTACAGAATACCTCTCTTCATTCAGCCCACTAGGTGATGTACAGAATACCACTCTCTATTCAGCCCACTAGGTGATGTACAGAATATCTCTCTCTATTCAGCCCACTAGGTGATGTACAGAATACCTTCCTCTATTCAGCCCACTAGGTGATGTACAGAATACCTCTCTCTATTCAGCCCACTAGGTGATGTACAGAATATCTCCCTCTATTCAGTCCTCCAGATACACACACACACACACACACCCCTGTGAGTAAGGTAGAATATTAATGGGGGTAATCTCTGGTGTACATCTCAGAGGGAGGGAGATGCTGTGAGGAATACCACCAGGTAGTCTGGTTCTCCAGGGGCTCCTGCAGCTGTGTTAACACCCACATGTTGTCTCAGAGTTGACTAGCATGCATAGCATCCGTAGCATACATAAAGTCTATAGAAACACTACATAGATCTAGCTATAAGCTTATGACATACTGTATTTAAAAATGATTTATGAAACATACATCATGTCCTTGTAAACTGCATATACCAGTAGATGCTTCACAGGTCATCTACTGTATTCTCTAAACATATATGTTACTGTGTAAAGGCTGTATAGAGTGGATCCTCGTTGACTCATCTTCAGACTACAGCTTTACGTCGGAGATGTCACAGAGCGTTTAAAGCCTGGCTAGTTCTGAAGTTATGTACACACAAGTGTTGTATTTGGTCCAACAGCCAATCGGGATCCTAATAAACTAAACCAAACCACATTCATCCAGTAAGTTGTAGCTGCAGGTACAAAACAGATAAATAAAAGATAGATACCAGCACACTGTTGAATGCGCCTGGAGTTTATTGATGGTCTTCACAAGTCATCCGGAATATGAGAGAGAGAGAGAGAGAGAGAGAGAGAGAGAGAGAGAGAGAGAGAGAGAGAGAGAGAGAGAGAGAGAGAGAGAGAGAGAGAGAGAGAGAGAGAGAGAGAGAGAGAGAGAGAGAGAGAGAGAGATGAGGCATGAGGCGACCTATCATCTGCGGCCGGGTGTCACATCTGCCAGTTTGGGGGATGATTAATGATAAAGGGTAAGAGGCAGCTCTGTGTTCCCTGGGTTCAAATACTGTTCTAAATCATTTTACTTACTTTATCTGTGCCCAATTGAGCTTGGCTGGTGAAATGGGACCAGTAGAAAAGTCCCAAAACTGCAAACCCTGTGCAAAACCACTCCAGCAATCGCTCAAAGTATCTGAACCCGGGTCTGATGCTCGGAGCGCTGTGCTGCTAGTGGACGTGGGTTCTTTATGAACCATGACTAGTTGGTGCTGTCAGAGGAGATTTTAGATGAGGAGGCTGTGTGTGTGTGTGTGTGTGTGTATGTGTGTATGTGTGTGTGTGTGTGTGTGTGTGTGTGTGTGTGTGTGTGTGTGTGTGTGTGTGTGTGTGTGTGTGTGTGTGTGTGTGTGTGTGTGTGTGTGTGTGTGGTGTGTGTGCCACAGCGGGCCTAGTGAAGCTCACAACAGGAGACCAGGATGAGTGATCGGCCCACTGCCATCGCCACCAATTAAACAGTGGCTCCGTTCACCTTGGACGGACGTGTGTGTGTGCATGTGTGTGTGGTCCTGTAATGTCCACGCTGACAGTGACACTGCCCTAACAAATAGTGCTTAGCCCTAACAAATAGCTGCCTGCCTGTCTGTCTGTCACCCCTGGGGGAGTAGGGAGAACAGCTGTAAGGCATTAGGAGGATGGGACATCACCTGTCGTGTTCCTAATGGCACCCTACCCCCTACATATAGTGAACTACTTTTAACTAGCAGCAGAGCACTGAATAGGGAATAAAGTCCCATTTGGGATGCAGAAAAAACTTCAACAGGGACACAACATTAACAATTAGTCACCAGTAATCATTGGTGTTGATCTGATTGAACTAGGTCATGATCATTGGATCTGATTGGACTAGGTCATGATCATTGGATCTGATTGGACTAGGTCATGATCATTGGATCTGATTGAACTAGGTCATGATCATTTGATCTGATTGGACTAGGTCAGGATAATTTGACCTGACTGGACAAGGTCATGATCATTTGATCTGATTGGACTAGGTCAGGATAATTTGATCTGATTGGACTAGGTCAAATAATATAAATGATTTGATATCACAGACGCAGCCTTTTACCTCGCTCTCTCCCTCTCCCTCTACCTCCCTCTCTATCTTTAGCTCCACTCCCTTTCCTGTTCCATCTCCCATTTTCTCTCCCTCCCTCTCTTGCTTCTTCCATCTCCCCTGTCCCTTCCCACCTCCTCCCCGTCTGCAGATTTCAACAGAGAACAGAGGAGCTCGTTGGAGTATGAACAAAACACCAGAGGGTGCCAAAGCTTTTTCTGTTTGAAGTGTGATGACCACCACTCTGCTTGAAGTGTGATGACCACCACTCTGTTTGAAGTGTGATGACCACCACTCTGCTTGATGTGTGATGACCACCACTCTGCTTGAAGTGTGATGACCACCACTCTGCTTGAAGTGTGATGACCACCACTCTGCTTGAAGTGTGATGACCACCACTCTGCTTGATGTGTGATGACCACCACTCTGCTTGAAGTGTGATGACCACCACTCTGCTTGATGTGTGATGACCACCACTCTGCTTCAAGTGTGATGACCACCACTCTGCTTGAAGTGTGATGACCACCACTCTGCTTGAAGTGTGATGACCACCACTCTGCTTGATGTGTGATGACCACCACTCTGCTTGAAGTGTGATGACCACCACTCTGCTTGATGTGTGATGACCACTACTCTGTTGGAAGTGTGATGACCACCACTCTGCTTGAAGTGTGATGACCACCACTCTGTTTGAAGTGTGATGACCACCACTCTGTTTAAAGTGTGATGACCACCACTCTGTTGGAAGTGTGATGACCACCACTCTGCTTCAAGTGTGATGACCACCACTCTGCTTGAAGTGTGATGACCACCACTCTGTTTTAAGTGTGATGACCACCACTCTGTTGGAAGTGTGATGACCACCACTCTGCTTGAAGTGTGATGACCACCACTCTGCTTGATGTGTGATGACCACCACTCTGTTGGAAGTGTGATGACCACCACTCTGCTTGAAGTGTGATGACCACCACTCTGTTTGAAGTGTGATGACCACCACTCTGCTTGATGTGTGATGACCACCACTCTGCTTCAAGTGTGATGACCACCACTCTGTTGGAAGTGTGATGACCACCACTCTGTTTGAAGTGTGATGACCACCACTCTGTTGGAAGTGTGATGACCACCACTCTGCTTCAAGTGTGATGACCACCACTATGCTTCAAGTGTGATGACCACCACTCTGCTTGAAGTGTGATGACCACCACTCTGTTGGAAGTGTGATGACCACCACTCTGTTGGAAGTGTGATGACCACCACTCTGCTTGAAGTGTGATGACCACCACTCTGCTTGATGTGTGATGACCACCACTCTGCTTGATGTGTGATGACCACCACTCTGTTGGAAGTGTGATGACCACCACTCTGCTTGATGTGTGATGACCACCACTCTGCTTGATGTGTGATGACCACCACTCTGTTGGAAGTGTGATGACCACCAATCTGCTTGATGTGTGATGACCACCACTCTGTTTAAAGTGTGATGACCACCACTCTGTTTAAAGTGTGATGACCACCACTCTGCTTGATGTGTGATGACCACCACTCTGTTGGAAGTGTGATGACCACCACTCTGCTTGATGTGTGATGACCACCACTCTGCTTGATGTGTGATGACCACCACTCTGTTGGAAGTGTGATGACCACCACTCTGTTTAAAGTGTGATGACCACCACTCTGCTTGATGTGTGATGACCACCACTCTGTTTAAAGTGTGATGACCACCACTCTGTTTAAAGTGTGATTACCACCACTCTGCTTGAAGTGTGATGACCACCACTCTGTTGGAAGTGTGATGACCACCACTCTGCTTGAAGTGTGATGACCACCACTCTGCTTGATGTGTGATGACCACCACTCTGCTTGATGTGTGATGACCACCACTCTGTTGGAAGTGTGATGACCACCACTCTGTTGGAAGTGTGATGACCACCACTCTGCTTGATGTGTGATGACCACCACTCTGTTGGAAGTGTGATGACCACCACTCTGTTGGAAGTGTGATGACCACCACTCTGCTTGATGTGTGATGACCACCACTCTGTTGGATGTGTAATGACCACCACTCTGCTTGATGTGTGATGACCACCACTCTGTTTAAAGTGTGATGACCACCACTCTGTTTAAAGTGTGATGACCACCACTCTGTTTAAAGTGTGATGACCACCACTCTGTTGGAAGTGTGATGACCACCACTCTGTTTAAAGTGTGATGACCACCACTCTGCTTGAAGTGTGATGACCACCACTCTGCATGAAGTGTGATGACCACCACTCTGCATGAAGTGTGATGACCACCACTCTGTTGGAAGTGTGATGACCACCACTCTGCTTGAAGTGTGATGACCACCACTCTGTTGGAAGTGTGATGACCACCACTCTGTTTGATGTGTGATGACCACCACTCTGCTTGATGTGTGATGACCACCACTCTGTTTAAAGTGTGATGACCACCACTCTGTTGGAAGTGTGATGACCACCACTCTGCTTGAAGTGTGATGACCACCACTCTGCTTGATGTGTGATGACCACCACTCTGCTTGAAGTGTGATGACCACCACTCTGTTGGAAGTGTGATTACCATCACTCTGTTTGAAGTGTGATGACCACCACTCTGTTTGAAGTGTGATGACCACCACTCTGCTTGATGTGTGATGACCACCACTCTGCTTGATGTGTGATGACCACCACTCTGTTTAAAGTGTGATGACCACCACTCTGTTTGAAGTGTGATGACCACCACTCTGCTTGAAGTGTGATGACCACCACTCTGTTTGAAGTGTGATGACCACCACTCTGTTTGAAGTGTGATGACCACCACTCTGCTTGAAGTGTGATGACCACCACTCTGTTTGAAGTGTGATGACCACCACTCTGCTTGATGTGTGATGACCACCACTCTGCTTGATGTGTGATGACCACCACTCTGTTGGAAGTGTGATGACCACCACTCTGTTGGAAGTGTGATGACCACCACTCTGCTTGAAGTGTGATGACCACCACTCTGCTTGAAGTGTGATGACCACCACTCTGTTTAAAGTGTGATGACCACCACTCTGCTTGATGTGTGATGACCACCACTCTGCTTGAAGTGTGATGACCACCACTCTGCTTGAAGTGTGATGACCACCACTCTGCTTCAAGTGTGATGACCACCACTCTGCTTGATGTGTGATGACCACCACTATGCTTCAAGTGTGATGACCACCACTCTGTTTAAAGTGTGATGACCACCACTCTGTTGGAAGTGTGATGACCACCACTCTGCTTCAAGTGTGATGACCACCACTCTGCTTGATGTGTGATGACCACCACTATGCTTCAAGTGTGATGACCACCACTCTGCTTGAAGTGTGATGACCACCACTCTGTTTGAAGTGTGATGACCACCACTCTGCTTGATGTGTGATGACCACCACTCTGCTTGATGTGTGATGACCACCACTCTGTTGGAAGTGTGATGACCACCACTCTGCTTGAAGTGTGATGACCACCACTCTGCTTGAAGTGTGATGACCACCACTCTGCTTGATGTGTGATGACCACCACTCTGCTTGATGTGTGATGACCACCACTCTGTTGGAAGTGTGATGACCACCACTCTGCTTGATGTGTGATGACCACCACTCTGTTGGAAGTGTGATGACCACCACTCTGTTGGAAGTGTGATGACCACCACTCTGCTTGATGTGTGATGACCACCACTATGCTTCAAGTGTGATGACCACCACTCTGTTTAAAGTGTGATGACCACCACTCTGTTGGAAGTGTGATGACCACCACTCTGTTTAAAGTGTGATGACCACCACTCTGCTTGAAGTGTGATGACCACCACTCTGCATGAAGTGTGATGACCACCACTCTGCATGAAGTGTGATGACCACCACTCTGTTGGAAGTGTGATGACCACCACTCTGCTTGAAGTGTGATGACCACCACTCTGTTGGAAGTGTGATGACCACCACTCTGTTTGATGTGTGATGACCACCACTCTGCTTGATGTGTGATGACCACCACTCTGTTTAAAGTGTGATGACCACCACTCTGTTGGAAGTGTGATGACCACCACTCTGCTTGAAGTGTGATGACCACCACTCTGCTTGATGTGTGATGACCACCACTCTGCTTGAAGTGTGATGACCACCACTCTGTTGGAAGTGTGATTACCACCACTCTGTTTGAAGTGTGATGACCACCACTCTGTTTGAAGTGTGATGACCACCACTCTGCTTGATGTGTGATGACCACCACTCTGCTTGATGTGTGATGACCACCACTCTGTTTAAAGTGTGATGACCACCACTCTGTTTGAAGTGTGATGACCACCACTCTGCTTGAAGTGTGATGACCACCACTCTGTTTGAAGTGTGATGACCACCACTCTGTTTGAAGTGTGATGACCACCACTCTGCTTGAAGTGTGATGACCACCACTCTGTTTGAAGTGTGATGACCACCACTCTGCTTGATGTGTGATGACCACCACTCTGCTTGATGTGTGATGACCACCACTCTGTTGGAAGTGTGATGACCACCACTCTGTTGGAAGTGTGATGACCACCACTCTGCTTGAAGTGTGATGACCACCACTCTGCTTGAAGTGTGATGACCACCACTCTGTTTAAAGTGTGATGACCACCACTCTGCTTGATGTGTGATGACCACCACTCTGCTTGAAGTGTGATGACCACCACTCTGCTTGAAGTGTGATGACCACCACTCTGCTTCAAGTGTGATGACCACCACTCTGCTTGATGTGTGATGACCACCACTATGCTTCAAGTGTGATGACCACCACTCTGTTTAAAGTGTGATGACCACCACTCTGTTGGAAGTGTGATGACCACCACTCTGCTTCAAGTGTGATGACCACCACTCTGTTGGAAGTGTGATGACCACCACTCTGTTTGATGTGTGATGACCACCACTCTGCTTGATGTGTGATGACCACCACTCTGTTTAAAGTGTGATGACCACCACTCTGCTTGATGTGTGATGACCACCACTCTGTTGGAAGTGTGATGACCACCACTCTGCTTGATGTGTGATGACCACCACTCTGCTTGATGTGTGATGACCACCACTCTGTTGGAAGTGTGATGACCACCACTCTGTTTAAAGTGTGATGACCACCACTCTGCTTGATGTGTGATGACCACCACTCTGTTTAAAGTGTGATGACCACCACTCTGTTTAAAGTGTGATTACCACCACTCTGCTTGAAGTGTGATGACCACCACTCTGTTGGAAGTGTGATGACCACCACTCTGCTTGAAGTGTGATGACCACCACTCTGCTTGATGTGTGATGACCACCACTCTGCTTGATGTGTGATGACCACCACTCTGTTGGAAGTGTGATGACCACCACTCTGTTGGAAGTGTGATGACCACCACTCTGCTTGATGTGTGATGACCACCACTCTGTTGGAAGTGTGATGACCACCACTCTGTTGGAAGTGTGATGACCACCACTCTGCTTGATGTGTGATGACCACCACTCTGTTGGATGTGTAATGACCACCACTCTGCTTGATGTGTGATGACCACCACTCTGTTTAAAGTGTGATGACCACCACTCTGTTTAAAGTGTGATGACCACCACTCTGTTTAAAGTGTGATGACCACCACTCTGTTGGAAGTGTGATGACCACCACTCTGTTTAAAGTGTGATGACCACCACTCTGCTTGAAGTGTGATGACCACCACTCTGCATGAAGTGTGATGACCACCACTCTGCATGAAGTGTGATGACCACCACTCTGTTGGAAGTGTGATGACCACCACTCTGCTTGAAGTGTGATGACCACCACTCTGTTGGAAGTGTGATGACCACCACTCTGTTTGATGTGTGATGACCACCACTCTGCTTGATGTGTGATGACCACCACTCTGTTTAAAGTGTGATGACCACCACTCTGTTGGAAGTGTGATGACCACCACTCTGCTTGAAGTGTGATGACCACCACTCTGCTTGATGTGTGATGACCACCACTCTGCTTGAAGTGTGATGACCACCACTCTGTTGGAAGTGTGATTACCACCACTCTGTTTGAAGTGTGATGACCACCACTCTGTTTGAAGTGTGATGACCACCACTCTGCTTGATGTGTGATGACCACCACTCTGCTTGATGTGTGATGACCACCACTCTGTTTAAAGTGTGATGACCACCACTCTGTTTGAAGTGTGATGACCACCACTCTGCTTGAAGTGTGATGACCACCACTCTGTTTGAAGTGTGATGACCACCACTCTGTTTGAAGTGTGATGACCACCACTCTGCTTGAAGTGTGATGACCACCACTCTGTTTGAAGTGTGATGACCACCACTCTGCTTGATGTGTGATGACCACCACTCTGCTTGATGTGTGATGACCACCACTCTGTTGGAAGTGTGATGACCACCACTCTGTTGGAAGTGTGATGACCACCACTCTGCTTGAAGTGTGATGACCACCACTCTGCTTGAAGTGTGATGACCACCACTCTGTTTAAAGTGTGATGACCACCACTCTGCTTGATGTGTGATGACCACCACTCTGCTTGAAGTGTGATGACCACCACTCTGCTTGAAGTGTGATGACCACCACTCTGCTTCAAGTGTGATGACCACCACTCTGCTTGATGTGTGATGACCACCACTATGCTTCAAGTGTGATGACCACCACTCTGTTTAAAGTGTGATGACCACCACTCTGTTGGAAGTGTGATGACCACCACTCTGCTTCAAGTGTGATGACCACCACTCTGCTTGATGTGTGATGACCACCACTATGCTTCAAGTGTGATGACCACCACTCTGCTTGAAGTGTGATGACCACCACTCTGTTTGAAGTGTGATGACCACCACTCTGCTTGATGTGTGATGACCACCACTCTGCTTGATGTGTGATGACCACCACTCTGTTGGAAGTGTGATGACCACCACTCTGCTTGAAGTGTGATGACCACCACTCTGCTTGAAGTGTGATGACCACCACTCTGCTTGATGTGTGATGACCACCACTCTGCTTGATGTGTGATGACCACCACTCTGTTGGAAGTGTGATGACCACCACTCTGCTTGATGTGTGATGACCACCACTCTGTTGGAAGTGTGATGACCACCACTCTGTTGGAAGTGTGATGACCACCACTCTGCTTGATGTGTGATGACCACCACTATGCTTCAAGTGTGATGACCACCACTCTGTTTAAAGTGTGATGACCACCACTCTGTTGGAAGTGTGATGACCACCACTCTGTTTAAAGTGTGATGACCACCACTCTGCTTGAAGTGTGATGACCACCACTCTGCATGAAGTGTGATGACCACCACTCTGCATGAAGTGTGATGACCACCACTCTGTTGGAAGTGTGATGACCACCACTCTGCTTGAAGTGTGATGACCACCACTCTGTTGGAAGTGTGATGACCACCACTCTGTTTGATGTGTGATGACCACCACTCTGCTTGATGTGTGATGACCACCACTCTGTTTAAAGTGTGATGACCACCACTCTGTTGGAAGTGTGATGACCACCACTCTGCTTGAAGTGTGATGACCACCACTCTGCTTGATGTGTGATGACCACCACTCTGCTTGAAGTGTGATGACCACCACTCTGTTGGAAGTGTGATTACCACCACTCTGTTTGAAGTGTGATGACCACCACTCTGTTTGAAGTGTGATGACCACCACTCTGCTTGATGTGTGATGACCACCACTCTGCTTGATGTGTGATGACCACCACTCTGTTTAAAGTGTGATGACCACCACTCTGTTTGAAGTGTGATGACCACCACTCTGCTTGAAGTGTGATGACCACCACTCTGTTTGAAGTGTGATGACCACCACTCTGTTTGAAGTGTGATGACCACCACTCTGCTTGAAGTGTGATGACCACCACTCTGTTTGAAGTGTGATGACCACCACTCTGCTTGATGTGTGATGACCACCACTCTGCTTGATGTGTGATGACCACCACTCTGTTGGAAGTGTGATGACCACCACTCTGTTGGAAGTGTGATGACCACCACTCTGCTTGAAGTGTGATGACCACCACTCTGCTTGAAGTGTGATGACCACCACTCTGTTTAAAGTGTGATGACCACCACTCTGCTTGATGTGTGATGACCACCACTCTGCTTGAAGTGTGATGACCACCACTCTGCTTGAAGTGTGATGACCACCACTCTGCTTCAAGTGTGATGACCACCACTCTGCTTGATGTGTGATGACCACCACTATGCTTCAAGTGTGATGACCACCACTCTGTTTAAAGTGTGATGACCACCACTCTGTTGGAAGTGTGATGACCACCACTCTGCTTCAAGTGTGATGACCACCACTCTGCTTGATGTGTGATGACCACCACTATGCTTCAAGTGTGATGACCACCACTCTGCTTGAAGTGTGATGACCACCACTCTGTTTGAAGTGTGATGACCACCACTCTGCTTGATGTGTGATGACCACCACTCTGCTTGATGTGTGATGACCACCACTCTGTTGGAAGTGTGATGACCACCACTCTGCTTGAAGTGTGATGACCACCACTCTGCTTGAAGTGTGATGACCACCACTCTGCTTGATGTGTGATGACCACCACTCTGCTTGATGTGTGATGACCACCACTCTGTTGGAAGTGTGATGACCACCACTCTGCTTGATGTGTGATGACCACCACTCTGTTGGAAGTGTGATGACCACCACTCTGTTGGAAGTGTGATGACCACCACTCTGCTTGATGTGTGATGACCACCACTCTGTTGGATGTGTAATGACCACCACTCTGCTTGATGTGTGATGACCACCACTCTGTTTAAAGTGTGATGACCACCACTCTGTTTAAAGTGTGATGACCACCACTCTGTTGGAAGTGTGATGACCACCACTCTGTTTAAAGTGTGATGACCACCACTCTGCTTGAAGTGTGATGACCACCACTCTGCATGAAGTGTGATGACCACCACTCTGCATGAAGTGTGATGACCACCACTCTGTTGGAAGTGTGATGACCACCACTCTGCTTGAAGTGTGATGACCACCACTCTGTTGGAAGTGTGATGACCACCACTCTGTTTGATGTGTGATGACCACCACTCTGCTTGATGTGTGATGACCACCACTCTGTTTAAAGTGTGATGACCACCACTCTGTTGGAAGTGTGATGACCACCACTCTGCTTGAAGTGTGATGACCACCACTCTGCTTGATGTGTGATGACCACCACTCTGCTTGAAGTGTGATGACCACCACTCTGTTGGAAGTGTGATTACCACCACTCTGTTTGAAGTGTGATGACCACCACTCTGTTTGAAGTGTGATGACCACCACTCTGCTTGATGTGTGATGACCACCACTCTGCTTGATGTGTGATGACCACCACTCTGTTTAAAGTGTGATGACCACCACTCTGTTTGAAGTGTGATGACCACCACTCTGCTTGAAGTGTGATGACCACCACTCTGCATGAAGTGTGATGACCACCACTCTGTTTGAAGTGTGATGACCACCACTCTGCTTGAAGTGTGATGACCACCACTCTGTTTGAAGTGTGATGACCACCACTCTGCTTGATGTGTGATGACCACCACTCTGCTTGATGTGTGATGACCACCACTCTGCTTGAAGTGTGATGACCACCACTCTGTTGGAAGTGTGATGACCACCACTCTGTTGGAAGTGTGATGACCACCACTCTGCTTCAAGTGTGATGACCACCACTCTGCTTGAAGTGTGATGACCACCACTCTGTTGGAAGTGTGATGACCACCACTCTGCTTGATGTGTGATGACCACCACTCTGCTTGAAGTGTGATGACCACCACTCTGCTTGAAGTGTGATGACCACCACTCTGTTGGAAGTGTGATGACCACCACTCTGTTGGAAGTGTGATGACCACCACTCTGTTTGAAGTGTGATGACCACCACTCTGCTTGAAGTGTGATGACCACCACTCTGCTTCAAGTGTGATGACCACCACTCTTCTCTGCCTTTAATTCCCAGTGTTACATATAAAGGTCATTTCCAATGAGCGCTCCATAAGAAAACCCTGATGAGGTTTGCTTTAATCATATAATCATTCAAACTCATTTAGAGGAAGAGGATCATTTGGAAAGTAATTAAATGAAGTTACTATGTCCAGTGGTGTAAAGTACTTAAGTAAAAATACTTTAAATACTACTTAAGTAGTTGTTTTGGCTATCTGTACTTTACTATTTATATTTGTGACAACTTTTACTTTTACTTCACTACATTCCTAAAGACCATATGTACTTTTTACATCCCTGACACCCAAAATGTATTTTGAACGCTTAACAGGACAGGAAAATGGTCCAATTCAAGCACTTATCAAGAGAACATCCCTGGTTATCCCTACTGCCTCTGATCTGGTGGACTCATTAACACAAATGCTTAATTTGTTCATGATGTCTGAGTGTTGGAGTGTGCCCCTGGCTATATTAAAATAAAAAATAAATAAGAAAATAGTGCCATCTAGTTTGCTTATGTAACGGTCTTCTTCGTCCTCCTCTGTCGAGGAGTAAGAAATGTCGGACCAATACGCAGCGTGGTGAGTATTCATATTTATTAGAATACTTAAAACAAATAAAATAAGGAATAAACGAAGGAAGACGAAACAGTCCCGTAAAGTGACAACGCAAACACAGGAACACAGTAACAGGAACAATCACCCACAACCCACAATACAAAACAGGCTACCTAAATATGGTTCCCAATCAGAGACAACGACTAACATCTGCCTCTGATTGAGAACCATATCAGGCCAAACACATAGAAATAGACAAACTAGACATACAACATAGAATGCCCAATCATATCACACCCCGACCAAACAAAACAAAGAAACAAACAACGCAAACTATGGTCAGGGCGTGACAGCTTAATATAAAGAATTTGAAATAATTTATACTTTTACTTTGATTCTTAAGTATATTGTAGCAATTACATTTACTTTTGATACTTAAGTATATTTAAAACCAAATACGTTTGGACTTTTACTCAAGTAATATTTTACTGGGTGAGTCATTTTCTATTAAGTTATCTTTACTTTTACTCAATTATGACAATTGGGTAATTTTTCCACCACTGACTATGTCACAACATGCTGATAAAATGTTGTTACTAGTTTAAGTACAGCATTACTCCACAGCTATAAGAGTAACTTAATGTTAAGTGTTACCTCAATGCATTTAATTAAAACTAGGCTTAATATATTTAATATGTGACTTTTCTACCCAGAAAGCAACACAGGCAACTGTGAAGCTGTTGTGAACGCATGTTACCATCATAGAATTATAGGATCTCTATGGTAACCATCACCCTCCCTGACTAAGCAAATTCCCTCCATATGGAAGTGAGAGATACCGCTGAGGACACACACACACACACACACACAGTGAGATACCACTGTGGACACTCTTAGCTATATGGGTTTGCTGTATGTGCTCTCGCCTCCAAATCACAGCTCAGGTTTTAGTGATATTGGACAAGAGCCCAAAAATAGTTGAATGAAACAGACCTGGGTTTAAATAATATTTGAAATCATTCAAACACATATCTGGGCTTGATTAAGCTTGCCTGGCACAATGGCACCAATAGGGAAGTCACAAAACTGCAAACCCCTTCCAGCTGGCACTCTTAGCAAGGTAAAGCAAGCGCTGAAACTAGTTGAAAGATTTTGAATATATTTTATTCCACATGTGGAATGAAAATCCTGTCGTCTCATCTGAGCCCCTGGCAGCAGGAGGAATGTTATTTTTGATTCACTGTGCAAGCAGGTTGAAGCAGAGAGCTGAAGACGTGAGCATGCTTAATGAAACTTGTTTCCACACACGTGCTACTGCTCTGGCCGAGCCTGTGACTGCCATGGTCTTGGGAGAACAACTTTGGTAACACTTTACTTCAAATATGCAGGTGTCATGTGTTATCGGCCCTGCGATAGACTGGCGTCCTGTCCAAGGGGTGTACTTGTACATCAAGCTGCGTCAGGCTACAAAAACAGGAGATAGAATAGTGTCCTGTCCAGGGGTTCTAAGGCACTGCATCTCAGTGCTAGAGGAGTCACTACAGACACCTGGTTCGAATCCAGGCTGTGTCACAACCGCCGTGATTGGGAGTCCCATAGGGCGGCGCACAATTGTCCCAGCGTCGTCCGGGTTTGGCCGGTGTAATAATGTGATCTGATTGGACTAGGTCATGATAATTTGATCTGATTGAACTAGGTCATGATAATGTGATCTGATTGAACTAGGTCATGATAATGTGATCTGATTGGACTAGGTCATGATAATGTGATCTGATTGGACTAGGTCATGATAATTTGATCTGATTGAACTAGGTCATGATAATGTGATCTGATTGGACTAGGTCATGATAATGTGATCTGATTGGACTAGGTCATAATAATGTGATCTGATTGGACGAGGTCATGATAATTTGATCTGATTGGACTAGGTCATGATAATGTGATCTGATTGGACTAGGTCATGATAATTTGATCTGATTGGACTAGGTCATGATAATTTGATCTGATTGGACTAGGTCATGATAATTTGATCTGATTGGACTAGGTCGTGATAATGTGATCTGATTGAACTAGGTCATGATAATGTGATCTGATTGAACTAGGTCATGATAATGTGATCTGATTGAACTAGGTCATGATAATTTGATCTGATTGGACTAGGTCATGATAATTTGATCTGATTGAACTAGGTCATGATAATGTGATCTGATTGAACTAGGTCATGATAATGTGATCTGATTGAACTAGGTCATGATAATTTGATCTGATTGGACTAGGTCATGATAATGTGATCTGATTGAACTAGGTCATGATAATTTGATCTGATTGGACTAGGTCATGATAATGTGATCTGATTGAACTAGGTCATGATAATGTGATCTGATTGAACTAGGTCATGATAATTTGATCTGATTGGACTAGGTCATGATAATGTGATCTGATTGGACTAGGTCATGATTGAGGCCAGTGGTGATTTTAAAACAGTTACAGTCTAATGGCTGTGATGGAAGAAAACTGAGGATGGATCAACAACATTGTAGTTACTCCACAATACTAACCTAATTGACAGAGTGGAAAAAGGAAGCCTGTACAGAACACAAATGTTCCAAAACATGCATCCTGTTTGCAGTAAGACACATAAGTAGTAGTGCATAAAATGTGGCAAAGCAATTCACTTTTATCCTGAATACAAAGTATTATGTTTGGGGCACTTCCAATACAACACATTACTGAGGACCACTTTCCATATTTTCAAGCATAGTGATGTCTGCATCATGTTATGGGTACGTTTGTAATCGTCAAGGACTGGGGAGTTTTTCAGGAAAAAAATTGTACGGAGTGGAGGTAAGCATAGGCAAAATCCTAAAGCAAAACCTGGTTCAGTCTGCCTTCCAACAAACACAGGGAGTTGAATTCACCTTTCAGCAGGACAATAACCTAAAACACAAGGCCAAATCTACCCAGGAGTGTCTTACCAAGAAGACAATGAATTTGCCTGAGTGGCTGAGTTACAGTTTTGACTTAAATCTACTTGAACATCTACGGCAAGACTTTAAAATGGTTGTCTAGCAATGATCAACAACAAATCTATTGGTCCATCCTCAATTTTTCTTCTATCACAGCCATTAAACTCTGTAACTTTTTTAAAGTCACCATTGGCCTCATCGTGAAATCCCTGAGTGGTTTCCTTCCTCTCCGGCAGCAGAGTTAGGAAGGACACCTGTATCTATGTAGTGACTGGGTGTAATGATAAACCATCCAAAGTGTAATTAATAACTTCACCATGCTCAAAGGGATATTCAATCTCTGCTTTTTAATGTTTTAACTATCTAGGTGCCCTTCTTTGCAAGGCATTGGAAAACCTGCATGGTCTTTGTGGTTTAATCTAAGGGACCTCATAGATAATTTTATGTGTGGGGAACAGAGATGAGGTAGTCATTAAAACATCTTGTTAAACACTATTATTGCACACGGAGTCCAAGCAACTTATTATGTGACTTGTACATTTTACTCCTGAACTTATTTAGCCTTGCCATAACAAAGGGGTTGAATACTTATTGACTCAGGACATTTCAGCTATTCATTTTTTATGGATTTGTAAAAATGACTGAAAACATAATTCCATTTTGACATTATGGGATATTGTGTGTAGGCCAGTGACCCCCAAAAAACTAAATTTACTCAATGTTGGCTGTAACACTACAAAATGTGGAAAAAGTCACAGGATGTGATTACTGTCTGAAGGCTCCATGATACAGCAGCTGTAACACTACTGTCTGAAGGCTCCAAGAGAGAGAGAGAGAGAGAGAGAGACAGAGAGAGAGAGAGAGAGAGAGAGAGAGAGAGATCAAATGCCATTAAGTGTCTCACGTGTTTGATTTATTTAATGAGGTGTATATTTTGAAAGCCAGTCTTTACATAATACATGGTCATATCAGCTGAGGACTGAAGCTACTGCATATGAATTATACATGGAGGTCACCAGAGAGACATTAGCATCGCCAGCAGCAGAGGCAGCAGCAGGCTCACGTCTTCATCTGTTTCTCCAAGCATGCGTCCCAAATGGCACCCTATTCCCTATATAGTGCACTACTTTTCACCAGAGCCCTATGGACACTGGTCAAAAGTAGTGCACTATATAGGAATGAGGATGTCATTTGTGAGGCAGCCTGGTGCTGCTGTTGCTCAGGTGTGCGTGCAGGGATACAGGGATATCTCCTGATTGTGGCCTGTCAGATGTGTCTCAGCTGATTGTTGAGTTAATTGTGTCGGTTTCAATGAACACCTCTGTGACATTTAAACTACAGGGTCCCCGGGCGAGACGTACATGTGACAGAAGACACAGAGGAGCATCTGTAGACAGCGCATAAGTACATAATAATAGGAATTTTCTTCTTCTCTTCCTCTCTTCTCCTCTCCTCTGCTTCTCTCCTCCCTGATTGATCTGTGGAGGATGGTGATTTGTTTTACGGCTGTGATCGAGGACAAAGATGAATCACACTGGTTAGCAGACTTGGATTCAAACACAATTCGAAATCATTCAAACATTTCATGTATTTGCTCAAGCCTGTCTGGAATAACATACTATTCAAAATACCATGTGAACCCAGCACTGCTGCTTAGCGGCACTGCAATATGAAGATTGTCTCAGAGATCTGTGGTAGACGGTGCCAAGACGTGACTCCCCACGCGGCTGGCCGGCCAGCTCGGCCAATGACAGCTGTCTGATATGTCTGGTGTGGATTAACTGAAAGATTATTTCAGCGGTAGCAGTTTCTCTGGCCGAGGAGTCGCGTTCCCTTGGATGATTCACTGGGTCCCCGAACCATATGCACTGCTTCTATGAAGCATCCAACAAGAGGAGATGGAAGCTAATCAAAACCAGTTAGATTTAAATTACAGTGCAGTTCAAGGACAAGGTTGAACAAATATTTTTATTCATGTTTAGGATTGAGAAATATTTATATTATTCATAGAACTAATGCAAAGATAAAATATCTGTGTCCTTTCATAGAATTTATGTGCATGGCCATTTTTACTAAATTAATGATATGTACTCATTGTTTTGAAGAATATAACTTGGCTCATGAGCTTAGTTCATCTGTCCCCCATCAGAACCCCCCCCCAAAAAAACATTGTTTACTCCAATGTTTGTAATAATGTAAATGTAAACAAACAGTGTACAGCCTCAAAACATGGTTAAAAATATACTTTTGATTTCATGGACGGTCAGTCCTTGCATCGATAGCTCTGTCTATGAATTTGAGAGTAGTAAAATTCTTACAGCCTCATCACTGAGCCTTTTACTGAAACAGTGGCGGGTAGTTCACGTTATTGTTTCAACTGTGGATTTCCCCTTTAACGTGCAACTGGTGCATGGAACAAAAGTACACCTACTTAAAAATGTGAATAAATGATGTGCTGGGGAAAAAAGTTATTTTAACATTCAAGCTTTCGACAGGAACAATATAGCAAAGACAACAGTTGATTTCTACCCAAACACTGTTAGTGTAGAAGATGCAGAAGATTAGTGGTTAACTGCTCTGATTAACATATATTAACTAGATTATTACCAGATTATTAGGCCTGCCCTAGGCTAAACGCCAGATGGCATGTCCTTCTACATTTGTTCCTGTGTTTATGACTGTGTCTAATAGCCATTCATGTCATGGTATTTATTTTGTAACATGTAAAACAAACTCAGATATTAGATGTTGTTCACAATAATCCATCATTTTCAACTCATGCTATTTCCAACTCTTGTGGGAAAAACCTCCCCAGAAAGACACAGTGTTGTATTATTAATTAATTTATCTAAATGGCCCTGTTATTTGGAGAGAAATTAAATAATGCCATACCGGTATAGCCTAACTATCTGATTCATTTAATATTCTTCCCACCATAGCTAAATCAGACTCAGAACAGAAATGAAATGATAAACTTTCCACTAATGCAGAGTAAAAAGGTTTATCCACCCAGGTCCCATGCTGTTCTATTCCCTATATAGAGCACTACTTTTGACCAGGGCCCGTAGGGAACCCGCTACTCAAACGTAGTACACTGTATAGGGAACAGGGTACCATTTGAGCCATGGCCTATGTTCCATGCAGCTACGGCCTCCAGTGATGACCAGTCAAATTGGATTACGTCTGTGGTGGCTTGGGGGTTCTCTACAGCTGCTGCTGCTTGATAGGGGGGTTTAGGTGAGCTGCAAAGTGTTAACTTGGCCCCACTTAAAAGACTAGCACAGACACACATTTATATTCTACAGCCAAACACTGGCACTGGCAGGTTACAATGCCAGCCGAGTAGTAGTCATGTCGCTAATGAAAAATACTGCAGAAAATCTATATATCTGGAGTGGAGGTTGTTTGTTTAAAAAGATAATAATCATGTACATTACTTTCTACTGTCTCTGCTACTACTCTAATGTGTTATAAGGATAAAGACTACCACTACTACTACTAAAACTACTACTACAACTATGTTATAAGGATAAAGACTACTACTACTACTACTAAAACTACTACTACAACTATGTTATAAGGATAAAGACTACCACTACTACTACTAAAACTACTACTACAACTATGTTATAAGGATAAAGACTACTACTACTACTACTGCTATTACTACTACTACTACTACTCCACTGTGTTATAAGGATAAAGACTACCACTACTACTACTACTACTACTACTACTCCACTGTGTTATAAGGATAAAGACTACTAATACTACTACAACTACTATGTTATAAGGATAAAGCCTACTAATACTACTACAACTACTGTGTTATAAGGATAAAGACAACTAATACTACTACAACTACTGTGTTATACGGATAGAGACTACTACTACTACTACTACTACTACTACTACTACTGTGTTGTAAGGATAAAGACAACTAATACTACTACAACTACTGTGTTGTAAGGATAAAGAGAACTAATACTACTACAACTACTGTGTTATAAGGATAAAGACTACTACTACTACTACTACTACTACTACAACTACTGTGTTGTAAGGATAAAGACTACTAATACTACTACAACTACTGTGTTATACGGATAAAGACTACTACTACTACTACTCTACTGTGTTATAAGGATAAAGACAACTAATACTACTACAACAACTGTGTTATAAGGATAAAGACTACTACTACTACTACTACTACAACAACTGCGTTATAAGGATAAAGACTACTACTACTACTACTACAACTACTGTGTTATAAGGATAAAGACTACTAATACTACTACTACAACTACTGTGTTTTAAGGATAAAGACTACTAATACTACTCTACTCTACTGTGTTATAATGATAGTAAATACTACTACTACTACTACTCTACTGTGTTATAAGGATAAAGACTACTACTAGTACTACTACTCTACTGTGTTATAAGGATAAAGACTACTAATACTACTACAACTCTACTGTGTTATAAGGATAAAGACTACTACTACTACTACAAATCTACTGTGTTATAAGGATAAAGACTACTACTACTACTACAAATCTACTGTGTTATAAGGATAAAGACTACTACTACTACTACAACTAATGTGTTATAAGGATAAAGACTACTAATACTACTACTACTACTGCAACCACTGTGTTATAAGGATAAAGACCACTACTACTACTACTACTACTACTACAACTCGACTGTGTTATGAGGATAACGACTACTACTACTACTACTACAACCACTGTGTTATAAGGATAAAGACTACTACTACTACTCTAATGTGTTATAAGGATAAAGACTACCACTACTACTACTACTACTACTACTACTCCACTGTGTTATAAGGATAAAGACTAACACTACTACTACTACTACTACTACTACTCCACTGTGTTATAAGGATAAAGACTACTAATACTACTACAACTACTGTGTTATAAGGATAAAGACAACTAATACTACTACAACTACTGTGTTGTAAGGATAAAGACTACTAATACTACTACTACAACAACTATGTTATAAGGATAAAGACTACTAATACTACTACAACAACTATGTTATAAGGATAAAGACAACTAATACTACTACAACAACTGTGTTATAAGGATAAAGACTACTACTACTACTACTACTACAACAACTGCGTTATAAGGATAAAGACTACTACTACTACTACTACTACTACTACAACTACTGTGTTATAAGGATAAAGACTACTAATACTACTACTACAACTGTGTTATAAGGATGAAGACTACTACTACTACTACTGTGTTATAAGGATAAAGACTACTAATACTACTACTACAACAACTATGTTATAAGGATAAAGACTACTAATACTACTACAACTACTGTGTTATAAGGATGAAGACTACTACTACTACTACTACTACTGTGTTATAAGGATAAAGACTACTAATACTACTACTACAACTACTGTGTTATAAGGATAAAGACTACTACTAGTACTACTACTCTACTGTGTTATAAGGATAAAGACTACTAATACTACTACAAATCTACTGTGTTATAAGGATAAAGACTACTACTACTACTACAACTAATGTGTTATAAGGATAAAGACTACTAATACTACTACTACTACTGCAACCACTGTGTTATAAGGATAAGGACTACTAATACTACTACAACTACTGTGTTATAAGGATAACGACTACTACTACTACTACAACCACTGTGTTATAAGGATAAAGACTACTAATACTACTACAACTACTGTGTTATAAGGATAACGACGACTACTACTACTACAACTACTGTGTTATAAGGATAAAGACTACTACTACTACTACTACTACAACTACTGTGTTATACGGATAAAGACTACTACTACTACTACAACTACTGTGTTATACAGGTAAAGACTACTACTACTACTACAACAACTGTGTTATACGGATAAAGGCTACTACTACTACTACTACTACTCTACTGTGTTATAAGGATAAAGACTACTACTACTACTACTACTCTACTGTGTTATAAGGATAACGACCACTACTACTACTACTACTCTACTGTGTTATAAGGATAAAGACTACTACTACTACTACTCTACTGTGTTATAAGGATAAAGACTACTACTACTACTCTACTCTACTGTGTTATAAGCATAAAGACTACTACTACTACTACTACTACTCTACTGTGTTATAAGGATAACGACCACTACTACTACTACTACTCTACTGTGTTATAAGGATAATGACCACTACTACTACTACTCTACTGTGTTATAAGGATAAAGACTACAACTACTACTACAATTATGTTATAAGGATAAAGACCACTACTACTACTACTCTACTGTGTTATAAGGATAAAGACTACTACTACTACTACTACTACTTCAACTATGTTATAAGGATAAAGACTACTACTACTTCTACAACTCTACTGTGTTATAAGGATAAAGACTACTACCTCTACTACTCTACTGTGTTATAAGGATAAAGACTACTACTACTACTCTACTCTACTGTGTTATAAGGATAAAGACTACTACTACTACTACTACTACTACTCTACTGTGTTATAAGGATAAAGACCACTACTACTACTACTCTACTGTGTTATAAGGATAAAGACTACTACTACAACTACTACTACTACTACTCTACTGTGTTATAAGGATAAAGACTACTACTACTACTACTCTACTGTGTTATAAGGATAAAGACTACTACTACTACTCTACTCTACTGTGTTATAAGGATAAAGACTACTTATACTACTACTACTACTCTACTGTGTTATAAGGATAACGACCACTACTACTACTACTACTCTACTGTGTTATAAGGATAATGACCACTACTACTACAACTACTCTAGTGTGTTATAAGGATAAAGACTACTACCACTACTACTCTACTGTGTTATACGGATTAAGACTACTACTACTACTACTACTCTACTGTGCTATAAGGATAAAGACTACTACTACTACTACTCTACTGTGTTATACGGATTAAGACTACTACTACTACTACTACTACAACTACTGTGTTATACGGATAAAGACTACTACTACTACTACAACTACTGTGTTATACGGATAAAGACTACTACTACTACTACAACAACTACTGTGTTATACGGATAAAGACTACTACTACTACTACTACTACTACTACAACTACTGTGTTGTAAGGATAAAGACAACTAATACTACTACAACTACTGTGTTGTAAGGATAAAGACAACTATTACTACTACAACTACTGTGTTATAAGGATAAAGACTACTACTACTACTACTACTACTACTACTACTACAACTATTGTGTTGTAAGGATAAAGACTACTAATACTACTACTACAACAACTATGTTATAAGGATAAAGACTACTAATACTACTACAACTACTGTGTTATAAGGATAAAGACAACTAATACTACTACAACTACTGTGTTGTAAGGATAAAGACTACTAATACTATTACAACTACTGTGTTTTACGGATAAAGACTACTACTACTACTACTACTACTACTACTACAACTACTGTGTTGTAAGGATAAAGACAACTAATACTACTACAACTACTGTGTTGTAAGGATAAAGACAACTATTACTACTACAACTACTGTGTTATAAGGATAAAGACTACTACTACTACTACTACTACTACTACTACTACAACTACTGTGTTGTAAGGATAAAGACAACTAATACTACTACAACTACTGTGTTATACGGATAAAGACTACTACTACTACTACAACTACTGTGTTATAAGGATAAAGACAACTAATACTACTACAACTATTGTGTTGTAAGGATAAAGACAACTAATACTACTACGACTACTGTGTTATAAGGATAGACTACTAATACTACTACAACAACTGTGTTATACGGATAAAGACTACTACTACTACTACTACTACTCTACTGTGTTATAAGGATAACGACCACTACTACTACTACTACTACTACTACTACTACTACTACTACTACTACTACTACAACTACTGTGTTATAAGGATAAAGACTACTACTACTACTACTACTACAACCACTGTGTTATAAGGATAAAGACTACTACTACTACTACAACTACTGTGTTATAAGGATAAAGACTACTACTACTACTACTACTACTACAACTACTGTGTTATAAGGATAAAGACTACTACTACTACTACAACTACTGTGTTATAAGGATAAAGACTACTACTACTACTACAACAACTATGTTATAAGGATAAAGACAACTAATACTACTACAACAACTGTGTTATAAGGATAAAGACTACTACTACTACTACTACTACAACAACTGCGTTATAAGGATAAAGACAACTAATACTACTACAACTACTGTGTTATAAGGATAAAGACTACTAATACTACTACTACAACTACTGTGTTTTAAGGATAAAGACTACTAATACTACTACTACAACAACTATGTTATAAGGATAAAGACTACTAATACTACTACAACAACTGTGTTATAAGGATAAAGACTACTACTACTACTACTACTACTGTGTTATAAGGATAAAGACTACTAATACTACTACTACAACTACTGTGTTATAAGGATAAAGACTACTACTACTACTCTACTCTACTGTGTTATAATGATAGTAAATACTACTACTACTACTACTCTACTGTGTTATACGGATAAAGACTACTACTAGTACTACTACTCTACTGTGTTATAAGGATAAAGACTACTAATACTACTACAACTCTACTGTGTTATAAGGATAAAGACTACTACTACTACTACAAATCTACTGTGTTATAAGGATAAAGACTACTACTACTACTACAACTAATGTGTTATAAGGATAAAGACTACTAATACTACTACTACTACTGCAACCACTGTGTTATAAGGATAAAGACCACTACTACTACTACTACTACTACAACTCGACTGTGTTATAAGGATAACGACTACTACTACTACTACTACAACCACTGTGTTATAAGGATAACGACTACTACTACTACTACTACAACCACTGTGTTATAAGGATAAAGACTACTACTACTACTACTACTACAACCACTGTGTTATAAGGATAAAGACTACTAATACTACTACAACTACTGTGTTATAAGGATAACGACTACTAATACTACTACAACTCCACTGTGTTATAAGGATAAAGACTACTAATACTACTACAACTACTGTGTTATACGGATAAAGACTACTACTACTACTACAACTACTGTGTTGTAAGGATAAAGACTACTAATACTACTACAACTCCACTGTGTTATAAGGATAAAGACTACTAATACTACAACAACTACTGTGTTATACGGATAAAGACTACTACTACTACTACAACTACTGTGTTATACGGATAAAGAATACTACTACTACTACAACTACTACAACTACTGTGTTATACGGATAAAGCCTACTACTACTACTACTACTACTACTGTGTTATACAGGTAAAGACCACTACTACTACTACAACAACTGTGTTATACGGATAAAGGCTACTACTACTACTACTCTACTCTACTCTACTGTGTTATAAGGATAAAGACTACTACTACTACTCTACTGTGTTATACGGATAAAGACTACTACTAGTACTACTCTACTCTACTCTACTGTGTTATAAGGATAAAGACTACTACTACTACTACTCTACTCTACTCTACTGTGTTATACGGATAAAGACTACTACTAGTACTACTCTACTCTACTCTACTGTGTTATAAGGATAAAGACTACTACTACTACTACTCTACTCTACTCTACTGTGTTATAAGGATAAAGACTACTACTAGTACTACTCTACTCTACTCTACTGTGTTATACGGATAAAGGCTACTACTACTACTACTCTACTCTACTGTGTTATACGGATAAAGACTACTACTAGTACTACTACTACTACTCTACTGTGTTATACGGATAAAGACTACTACTAGTACTACTACTACTACTACAACTACTGTGTTATACGGATAAAGACTACTACTACTACTACGCTACTGTGTCATAAGGATAAAGACTACTACTAGTACTACTACTACTACTACTCTACTGTGTTATAAGGATAAAGACTACTACTACTACTACTCTACTGTGTTATACGGATAAAGACTACTACTAGTACTACTACTACTACTCTACTGTGTTATACGGATAAAGACTACTACTAGTACTACTACTACTACTACAACTACTGTGTTATACGGATAAAGACTACTACTACTACTACTACACTACTGTGTTATACGGATAAAGACTACTACTAGTACTACTACTACTACTACAACTACTGTGTTATACGGATAAAGACTACTACTACTACTACTACACTACTGTGTTATACGGATAAAGACTACTACTACTACTACTACTACTACTACTACTGCTACTACTACTACTACTACTACTACTACTGTGTTATACGGATAAAGACTACTATTACTACTACTACTACAACTACTGTGTAATACGGATAAATACTACTGCTACTACTACTACTACAACTACTATGTTATAAGGATAAAGACTACTAATACTACTACAACTCTACTGTGTTATAAGGATAAAGACAACTAATACTACTACAACTACTGTGTTATAAGGATGTAAGTCGCTCTGGATAAGAGCGTCTGCTAAATGACTTAAATGTAAATGTAATAAAGACTACTAATACTATTACAACTACTGTGTTATAAGGATAAAGACTACTAATACTCCTACAACTACTGTGTTAAAAGGATAAAAACTACTAATACTACTACAACTCTACTGTGTTATAAGGATAACGACTACTAATACTACTACAACTACTGTGTTATAAGGATAAAGACTACTAATACTACTACAACTACTGTGTTATAAGGATAACGACTACTAATACTACTACAACTCCACTGTGTTATAAGGATAAAGACTACTAATACTACTACAACTACTGTGTTATACGGATAAAGACTACTACTACTACTACAACTACTGTGTTGTAAGGATAAAGACTACTAATACTACTACAACTCCACTGTGTTATAAGGATAAAGACTACTAATACTACAACAACTACTGTGTTATACGGATAAAGACTACTACTACTACTACAACTACTGTGTTATACGGATAAAGAATACTACTACTACTACAACTACTACAACTACTGTGTTATACGGATAAAGCCTACTACTACTACTACTACTACTACTGTGTTATACAGGTAAAGACCACTACTACTACTACAACAACTGTGTTATACGGATAAAGGCTACTACTACTACTACTCTACTCTACTCTACTGTGTTATAAGGATAAAGACTACTACTACTACTCTACTGTGTTATACGGATAAAGACTACTACTAGTACTACTCTACTCTACTCTACTGTGTTATAAGGATAAAGACTACTACTACTACTACTCTACTCTACTCTACTGTGTTATACGGATAAAGACTACTACTAGTACTACTCTACTCTACTCTACTGTGTTATAAGGATAAAGACTACTACTACTACTACTCTACTCTACTCTACTGTGTTATAAGGATAAAGACTACTACTAGTACTACTCTACTCTACTCTACTGTGTTATACGGATAAAGGCTACTACTACTACTACTCTACTCTACTGTGTTATACGGATAAAGACTACTACTAGTACTACTACTACTACTCTACTGTGTTATACGGATAAAGACTACTACTAGTACTACTACTACTACTACAACTACTGTGTTATACGGATAAAGACTACTACTACTACTACGCTACTGTGTCATAAGGATAAAGACTACTACTAGTACTACTACTACTACTACTCTACTGTGTTATAAGGATAAAGACTACTACTACTACTACTCTACTGTGTTATACGGATAAAGACTACTACTAGTACTACTACTACTACTCTACTGTGTTATACGGATAAAGACTACTACTAGTACTACTACTACTACTACAACTACTGTGTTATACGGATAAAGACTACTACTACTACTACTACACTACTGTGTTATACGGATAAAGACTACTACTAGTACTACTACTACTACTACAGCTACTGTGTTATACGGATAAAGACTACTACTACTACTACTACACTACTGTGTTATACGGATAAAGACTACTACTACTACTACTACTACTACTACTACTGCTACTACTACTACTACTACTACTACTACTGTGTTATACGGATAAAGACTACTATTACTACTACTACTACAACTACTGTGTAATACGGATAAATACTACTGCTACTACTACTACTACAACTACTATGTTATAAGGATAAAGACTACTAATACTACTACAACTCTACTGTGTTATAAGGATAAAGACAACTAATACTACTACAACTACTGTGTTATAAGGATGTAAGTCGCTCTGGATAAGAGCGTCTGCTAAATGACTTAAATGTAAATGTAATAAAGACTACTAATACTATTACAACTACTGTGTTATAAGGATAAAGACTACTAATACTCCTACAACTACTGTGTTAAAAGGATAAAAACTACTAATACTACTACAACTCTACTGTGTTATAAGGATAACGACTACTAATACTACTACAACTACTGTGTTATAAGGATAAAGACTACTACTACTACTACAACTCTACTGTGTTATAAGGATAAAGACAACTACTACTACTACTACTACTACTACTACTACAACTATGTTATAAGGATAAAGACTACTACTACTTCTACAACTCTACTGTGTTATAAGGATAAAGACTACTACCTCTACTACTCAACTGTGTTATAAGGATAAAGACTACTACTACTACTCTACTCTACTGTGTTATAAGGATAAAGACTACTACTACTACTACTACTACTACTACTCTACTGTGTTATAAGGATAAAGACCACTACTACTACTACTCTACTGTGTTATAAGGATAAAGACTACTACTACTACTACTACTACTACTCTACTGTGTTATAAGGATAAAGACTACTACTACTACTACTACTCTACTGTGTTATAAGGATAAAGACTACTACTACTACTCTACTCTACTGTGTTATAAGGATAAAGACTACTACTACTACTACTACTACTCTACTGTGTTATAAGGATAACGACCACTACTACTACTACTACTCTACTGTGTTAAAAGGATAATGACCACTACTACTACTACTCTACTGTGTTATAAGGATAAAGACTACTACTACTACTACTACTACTACTACAACTATGTTATAAGGATAAAGACCACTACTACTACTACTCTACTGTGTTATAAGGATAAAGACTACTACCTCTACTACTCTACTGTGTTATAAGGATAAAGACTACTACTACTACTCTACTCTACTGTGTTGTAAGGATAAAGACTACTAATACTACTACAACTCCACTGTGTTATAAGGATAAAGACTACTAATACTACTACAACTACTGTGTTATACGGATAAAGACTACTACTACTACTACAACTACTGTGTTATACGGATAAAGAATACTACTACTACTACAACTACTACAACTACTGTGTTATACGGATAAAGCCTACTACTACTACTACAACTACTGTGTTATACAGGTAAAGACCACTACTACTACTACAACAACTGTGTTATACGGATAAAGGCTACTACTACTACTACTCTACTCTACTCTACTGTGTTATAAGGATAAAGACTACTACTACTACTCTACTGTGTTATACGGATAAAGACTACTACTAGTACTACTCTACTCTACTCTACTGTGTTATAAGGATAAAGACTACTACTACTACTACTCTACTCTACTCTACTGTGTTATACGGATAAAGACTACTACTAGTACTACTCTACTCTACTCTACTGTGTTATAAGGATAAAGACTACTACTACTACTACTCTACTCTACTCTACTGTGTTATAAGGATAAAGACTACAACTAGTACTACTCTACTCTACTCTACTGTGTTATACGGATAAAGGCTACTACTACTACTACTCTACTCTACTCTACTGTGTTACACGGATAAAGACTACTACTAGTACTACTACTACTACTCTACTGTGTTGTACGGATAAAGACTACTACTAGTACTACTACTACTACTACTACAACTACTGTGTTATACGGATAAAGACTACTACTACTACTACGCTACTGTGTCATACGGATAAAGACTACTACTACTACTACTCTACTGTGTTATACGGATAAAGACTACTACTAGTACTACTACTACTACTCTACTGTGTTATACGGATAAAGACTACTACTAGTACTACTACTACTACTACAACTACTGTGTTATACGGATAAAGACTACTACTACTACTACGCTACTGTGTCATACGGATAAAGACTACTACTACTACTACTCTACTGTGTTATACGGATAAAGACTACTACTAGTACTACTACTACTACTCTACTGTGTTATACGGATAAAGACTACTACTAGTACTACTACTACTACTCTACTGTGTTATACGGATAAAGACTACTACTAGTACTACTACTACTACTACTACAACTACTGTGTTATACGGATAAAGACTACTACTACTACTACGCTACTGTGTCATACGGATAAAGACTACTACTACTACTACTCTACTGTGTTATACGGATAAAGACTACTACTAGTACTACTACTACTACTCTACTGTGTTATACGGATAAAGACTACTACTAGTACTACTACTACTACTACACTACTGTGTTATAAGGATAAAGACTACTACTACTACTACTACTACTACAACTACTGTGTTATAAGGATAAAGACTACTACTACTACTACAACTACTGTGTTATAAGGATAAAGACTACTACTACTACTACAACAACTATGTTATAAGGATAAAGACAACTAATACTACTACAACAACTGTGTTATAAGGATAAAGACTACTACTACTACTACTACTACAACAACTGCGTTATAAGGATAAAGACAACTAATACTACTACAACTACTGTGTTATAAGGATAAAGACTACTAATACTACTACTACAACTACTGTGTTTTAAGGATAAAGACTACTAATACTACTACTACAACAACTATGTTATAAGGATAAAGACTACTAATACTACTACAACAACTGTGTTATAAGGATAAAGACTACTACTACTACTACTACTACTGTGTTATAAGGATAAAGACTACTAATACTACTACTACAACTACTGTGTTATAAGGATAAAGACTACTACTACTACTCTACTCTACTGTGTTATAATCATAGTAAATACTACTACTACTACTACTCTACTGTGTTATACGGATAAAGACTACTACTAGTACTACTACTCTACTGTGTTATAAGGATAAAGACTACTAATACTACTACAACTCTACTGTGTTATAAGGATAAAGACTACTACTACTACTACAAATCTACTGTGTTATAAGGATAAAGACTACTACTACTACTACAACTAATGTGTTATAAGGATAAAGACTACTAATACTACTACTACTACTGCAACCACTGTGTTATAAGGATAAAGACCACTACTACTACTACTACTACTACTACAACTCGACTGTGTTATAAGGATAACGACTACTACTACTACTACTACAACCACTGTGTTATAAGGATAAAGACTACTACTACTACTACTACTACAACCACTGTGTTATAAGGATAAAGACTACTAATACTACTACAACTACTGTGTTATAAGGATAACGACTACTACTACTACTACAAATACTGTGTTATAAGGATAAAGACTACTACTACTACTACAACCACTGTGTTATAAGGACAAAGACTACTACTACTACTACAACTACTGTGTTGTAAGGATAAAGACTACTAATACTACTACAACTCCACTGTGTTATAAGGATAAAGACTACTACTACTACTACAACTACTGTGTTATACGGATAAAGAATACTACTACTACTACAACTACTACAACTACTGTGTTATACGGATAAAGCCTACTACTACTACTACAACTACTGTGTTATACAGGTAAAGACCACTACTACTACTACAACAACTGTGTTATACGGATAAAGGCTACTACTACTACTACTCTACTCTACTCTACTGTGTTATAAGGATAAAGACTACTACTACTACTCTACTGTGTTATACGGATAAAGACTACTACTAGTACTACTCTACTCTACTCTACTGTGTTATAAGGATAAAGACTACTACTACTACTACTCTACTCTACTCTACTGTGTTATACGGATAAAGACTACTACTAGTACTACTCTACTCTACTCTACTGTGTTATAAGGATAAAGACTACTACTACTACTACTCTACTCTACTCTACTGTGTTATAAGGATAAAGACTACTACTAGTACTACTCTACTCTACTGTGTTATACGGATAAAGGCTACTACTACTACTACTCTACTCTACTCTACTGTGTTATACGGATAAAGACTACTACTACTACTACTCTACTGTGTTATACGGATAAAGACTACTACTAGTACTACTACAACTACTCTACTGTGTTATACGGATAAAGACTACTACTAGTACTACTACTACTACTACAACTACTGTGTTATACGGATAAAGACTACTACTACTACTACGCTACTGTGTCATAAGGATAAAGACTACTACTAGTACTACTACTACTACTACTCTACTGTGTTATAAGGATAAAGACTACTACTACTACTACTCTACTGTGTTATACGGATAAAGACTACTACTAGTACTACTACTACTACTCTACTGTGTTATACGGATAAAGACTACTACTAGTACTACTACTACTACTACAACTACTGTGTTATACGGATAAAGACTACTACTACTACTACTACACTACTGTGTTATACGGATAAAGACTACTACTAGTACTACTACTACTACTACAACTACTGTGTTATACGGATAAAGACTACTACTACTACTACTACACTACTGTGTTATACGGATAAAGACTACTACTACTACTACTACTACTACTACTACTACTACTACTACTACTACTACTGTGTTATACGGATAAAGACTACTATTACTACTACTACTACAACTACTGTGTAATACGGATAAATACTACTGCTACTACTACTACTACAACTACTATGTTATAAGGATAAAGACTACTAATACTACTACAACTCTACTGTGTTATAAGGATAAAGACAACTAATACTACTACAACTACTGTGTTATAAGGATGTAAGTCGCTCTGGATAAGAGCGTCTGCTAAATGACTTAAATGTAAATGTAATAAAGACTACTAATACTATTACAACTACTGTGTTATAAGGATAAAGACTACTAATACTCCTACAACTACTGTGTTAAAAGGATAAAAACTACTAATACTACTACAACTCTACTGTGTTATAAGGATAACGACTACTAATACTACTACAACTACTGTGTTATAAGGATAAAGACTACTACTACTACTACAACTCTACTGTGTTATAAGGATAAAGACAACTACTACTACTACTACTACTACTACTACTACAACTATGTTATAAGGATAAAGACTACTACTACTTCTACAACTCTACTGTGTTATAAGGATAAAGACTACTACCTCTACTACTCAACTGTGTTATAAGGATAAAGACTACTACTACTACTCTACTCTACTGTGTTATAAGGATAAAGACTACTACACCTACTACTACTACTACTCTACTGTGTTATAAGGATAAAGACCACTACTACTACTACTCTACTGTGTTATAAGGATAAAGACTACTACTACTACTACTACTACTACTCTACTGTGTTATAAGGATAAAGACTACTACTACTACTACTACTCTACTGTGTTATAAGGATAACGACCACTACTACTACTACTACTCTACTGTGTTATAAGGATAAAGACTACTACTACTACTACTCTACTGTGTTATAAGGATAAAGACTACTACTACTACTCTACTCTACTGTGTTATAAGGATAAAGACTACTACTACTACTACTACTACTCTACTGTGTTATAAGGATAACGACCACTACTACTACTACTACTCTACTGTGTTAAAAGGATAATGACCACTACTACTACTACCCTACTGTGTTATAAGGATAAAGACTACTACTACTACTACTACTACTACTTCAACTATGTTATAAGGATAAAGACTACTACTACTTCTACAACTCTACTGTGTTATAAGGATAAAGACTACTACCTCTACTACTCTACTGTGTTATAAGGATAAAGACTACTACTACTACTCTACTCTACTGTGTTGTAAGGATAAAGACTACTAATACTACTACAACTCCACTGTGTTATAAGGATAAAGACTACTAATACTACTACAACTACTGTGTTATACGGATAAAGACTACTACTACTACTACAACTACTGTGTTATACGGATAAAGAATACTACTACAACTACTGTGTTATACGGATAAAGACTACTACTACTACTACAACTACTGTGTTATACGGATAAAGAAGACTACTACTACTACTACTACTGTGTTATACGGATAAAGAATACTACTACTACTACAACTACTACAACTACTGTGTTATACGGATAAAGACTACTACTACTACTACAACTACTGTGTTATACAGGTAAAGACCACTACTACTACTACAACAACTGTGTTATACGGATAAAGGCTACTACTACTACTACTCTACTCTACTCTACTGTGTTATAAGGATAAAGACTACTACTACTACTCTACTGTGTTATACGGATAAAGACTACTACTAGTACTACTCTACTCTACTCTACTGTGTTATAAGGATAAAGACTACTACTACTACTACTCTACTCTACTCTACTGTGTTATAAGGATAAAGACTACTACTAGTACTACTCTACTCTACTCTACTGTGTTATACGGATAAAGGCTACTACTACTACTACTCTACTCTACTCTACTGTGTTACACGGATAAAGACTACTACTAGTACTACTACTACTACTCTACTGTGTTGTACGGATAAAGACTACTACTAGTACTACTACTACTACTACTACAACTACTGTGTTATACGGATAAAGACTACTACTACTACTACGCTACTGTGTCATACGGATAAAGACTACTACTACTACTACTCTACTGTGTTATACGGATAAAGACTACTACTAGTACTACTACTACTACTCTACTGTGTTATACGGATAAAGACTACTACTAGTACTACTACTACAACTACTGTGTTATACGGATAAAGACTACTACTACTACTACGCTACTGTGTCATACGGATAAAGACTACTACTACTACTACTCTACTGTGTTATACGGATAAAGACTACTACTAGTACTACTACTACTACTCTACTGTGTTATACGGATAAAGACTACTACTAGTACTACTACTACTACTCTACTGTGTTATACGGATAAAGACTACTACTAGTACTACTACTACTACTACAACTACTGTGTTATACGGATAAAGACTACTACTACTACTACGCTACTGTGTCATACGGATAAAGACTACTACTACTACTACTCTACTGTGTTATACGGATAAAGACTACTACTAGTACTACTACTACTACTCTACTGTGTTATACGGATAAAGACTACTACTAGTACTACTACTACTACTACACTACTGTGTTATACGGATAAAGACTACTACTAGTACTACTACTACTACTACAACTACTGTGTTATACGGATAAAGACTACTACTACTACTACTACACTACTGTGTTATACGGATAAAGACTACTACTACTACTACTACTACTACTACTACTACTACTACTACTACTACTACTACTACTACTGTGTTATACGGATAGAGACTACTATTACTACTACTACTACAACTACTGTGTAATACGGATAAATACTACTGCTACTACTACTACTACAACTACTATGTTATAAGGATAAAGACTACTAATACTACTACAACTCTACTGTGTTATAAGGATAAAGACAACTAATACTACTACAACTACTGTGTTATAAGGATGTAAGTCGCTCTGGATAAGAGCGTCTGCTAAATGACTTAAATGTAAATGTAATAAAGACTACTAATACTATTACAACTACTGTGTTATAAGGATAAAGACTACTAATACTCCTACAACTACTGTGTTAAAAGGATAAAAACTACTAATACTACTACAACTCTACTGTGTTATAAGGATAACGACTACTAATACTACTACAACTACTGTGTTATAAGGATAAAGACTACTACTACTACTACAACTCTACTGTGTTATAAGGATAAAGACAACTACTACTACTACTACTACTACTACTACTACTACAACTATGTTATAAGGATAAAGACTACTACTACTTCTACAACTCTACTGTGTTATAAGGATAAAGACTACTACCTCTACTACTCAACTGTGTTATAAGGATAAAGACTACTACTACTACTCTACTCTACTGTGTTATAAGGATAAAGACTACTACTACTACTCTACTCTACTGTGTTATAAGGATAAAGACTACTACTACTACTACTACTACTCTACTGTGTTATAAGGTTAAAGACCACTACTACTACTACTCTACTGTGTTATAAGGATAAAGACTACTACTACTACTACTACTACTACTACTACTCTACTGTGTTATAAGGATAAAGACTACTACTACTACTACTCTACTGTGTTATAAGGATAAAGACTACTACTACTACTACTTCTACTACTCTACTCTACTGTGTTATAAGGATAAAGACTACTACTACTACTACTACTACTACTCTACTGTGTTATAAGGATAAAGACCACTACTACTACTACTCTACTGTGTTATAAGGATAAAGACTACTACTACTACTACTACTACTACTACTCTACTGTGTTATAAGGATAAAGACTACTACTACTACTCTACTGTGTTACGAGGATAACGACCACTACTACTACTACTACTCTACTGTGTTATAAGGATAAAGACTACTACTACTACTACTCTACTGTGTTATAAGGATAAAGACTACTACTACTACTCTACTCTACTGTGTTATAAGGATAAAGACTACTACTACTACTACTACTACTCTACTGTGTTATAAGGATAACGACCACTACTACTACTACTACTCTACTGTGTTAAAAGGATAATGACCACTACTACTACAACTCTACTGTGTTATAAGGATAACGACTACTAATACTACTACAACTACTGTGTTATAAGGATAAAGACTACTACTACTACTACAACTATACTGTGTTATAAGGATAAAGACAACTACTACTACTACTACTACTACTACTACTACTACAACTATGTTATAAGGATAAAGACTACTACTACTTCTACAACTCTACTGTGTTATAAGGATAAAGACTACTACCTCTACTACTCAACTGTGTTATAAGGATAAAGACTACTACTACTACTCTACTCTACTGTGTTATAAGGATAAAGACTACTACTACTACTCTACTCTACTGTGTTATAAGGATAAAGACTACTACTACTACTACTACTACTCTACTGTGTTATAAGGATAAAGACCACTACTACTACTACTCTACTGTGTTATAAGGATAAAGACTACTACTACTACTACTACTACTACTACTACTCTACTGTGTTATAAGGATAAAGACTACTACTACTACTACTCTACTGTGTTATAAGGATAAAGACTACTACTACTACTACTACTACTACTCTACTCTACTGTGTTATAAGGATAAAGACTACTACTACTACTACTACTACTACTACTCTACTGTGTTATAAGGATAAAGACCACTACTACTACTACTCTACTGTGTTATAAGGATAAAGACTACTACTACTACTACTACTACTACTACTCTACTGTGTTATAAGGATAAAGACTACTACTACTACTCTACTGTGTTATAAGGATAACGACCACTACTACTACTACTACTCTACTGTGTTATAAGGATAAAGACTACTACTACTACTACTCTACTGTGTTATAAGGATAAAGACTACTACTACTACTCTACTCTACTGTGTTATAAGGATAAAGACTACTACTACTACTACTACTACTCTACTGTGTTATAAGGATAACGACCACTACTACTACTACTACTCTACTGTGTTAAAAGGATAATGACCACTACTACTACTACTCTACTGTGTTATAAGGATAAAGACTACTACTACTACTACTACTACTACTACAACTATGTTATAAGGATAAAGACCACTACTACTACTACTCTACTGTGTTATAAGGATAAAGACTACTACTACTACTACTACTACTTCAACTATGTTATAAGGATAAAGACTACTACTACTTCTACAACTCTACTGTGTTATAAGGATAAAGACTACTACCTCTACTACTCTACTGTGTTATAAGGATAAAGACTACTACTACTACTCTACTCTACTGTGTTATAAGGATAAAGACTACTACTACTACTACTACTACTCTACTGTGTTATAAGGATAAAGACCACTACTACTACTACTCTACTGTGTTATAAGGATAAAGACTACTACTACTACTACTACTACTACTACTACTACTCTACTGTGTTATAAGGATAAAGACTACTACTACTACTACTCTACTGTGTTATAAGGATAAAGACTACTACTACTACTCTACTGTGTTATAAGGATAAAGACTACTACTACTACTACTACTACTCTACTGTGTTATAAGGATAACGACCACTACTACTACTACTACTCTACTGTGTTATAAGGATAATGACCACTACTACTACCACTACTCTAGTGTGTTATAAGGATAAAGACTACTACTACTACTACTCTACTGTGTTATACGGATTAAGACTACTACTACTACTACTACTCTACTGTGTTATAAGGATAAAGACTACTACTACTACTACTCTACTGTGTTATACGGATTAAGACTACTACTACTACTCTACTGTGTTATAAGGATAAAGACTACTACCACTACTACTCTACTGTGTTATACGGATTAAGACTACTACTACCACTACTACTCTACTGTGTTATAAGGATAAAGACTACTACTACTACTACTACTACTACTACTACTACTACTGTGTCATAAGGATAACGACCACTACTACTACGACTCTACTGTGTTATACGGATTAAGACTACTACTACTACTCTACTCTACTGTGTTATAAGGATAAAGACTACTACTACTACTACAACTACTGTGTTATAAGGATAAAGACTACTACTACTACTACAACTACTGTGTTATACGGATAAAGACTACTACTACTACTCTACTCTACTGTGTTATAAGGATAAAGACTACAACTACTACTACAACTACTGTGTTTTACGGATAAAGACTACTACTAGTACTACTACTACTACTACTGTGTTATACGGATAAAGACTACTACTACTACTATACTGTGTTATAAGGATAAGGACTACTACTATTCTACTGTGTTATAAGGATAAAGTCTACTACCACTACTACTACTATTACTCTACTGTGTTATAAGGATAACGACTACTACCACTACTACTACTACTACTACTACTACTACTACTCTGTGTTATAAGGATAAAGAATACTACTATTCTACTGTGTTATAAGGATAAGGACTACTACTATTCTACTTTGTTATAAGGATAAGGACTACTACTACTCTACTGTGTTATAAGGATAAGGACTACTACTACTCTACTGTGTTATAAGGATAAGGACTACTACTACTCTACTGTGTTATAAGGATAAGGACTACTACTACTATACTGTGTTATAAGGATACAGATTACTGTTACTCTACTATACTGTGCTCTACTTTTACAAGGATAAAGACACAACTCAGTAATACATACTTTTTTCATGTTCTAAATGAAAATGGAAAATGTGTATTTTTTTGTGAGAATTGTTTACTTTTCACAATATAAAACATACACACACAAACAAAAACATAGAGACGTTGACGAACATTCATAACATCCCTCCTGCCCAAACCCACCAGCTCACACTCCCATCCCCCGTGCCCGCATCACTCTCTGCCACATGGCCTCTAACTGCACCATTTTGTTTCTCTCCGTCGCCCACACACTTTCAACATTTAGTTAACAAAGCATTTGACCTTTCCTTTGTGTTAAAGATGGAGGACTGGTTGATTTCCAGTTTTTAATTATACGTGTTTTCGAGATGATTGACGAGAAGAGTATGGTAGAAACCATCGGGTATCTCACTGAACCCTCATATGCCATGTCTTGAAATTTGCAGACAGACAGATTAAAAGTTCATTTACACTCTAATACTTCTGACAGACAACTTTTTAACTACACCCATAACTTTTGGACTTTCTAGCATTCCCGGAAGGCATGAATTATTGAGAAAATTTGTATTTACGTGTAGTGTAGATTGCTTCTTCAATAGATACAGTAAATATTGTGAATATTACTCTGTCGTACTGTCATAAGGCATAAGGCATCGAGCTAAAGGCTAGAGCTGCCGCTTTCGAGGAGCGTTAGACTAATCCGGACGCTTATAAAAAATCCCGCAACGCACTCAGACGAACCATCAAACAAGCAAAGCATCAATACAGGACTAAGATTGAATCCTACTACACCGGCTCTGATGCTCGTCCGATGTGGCAGGGCTTGAAAACTATTACGGATTACAAAGGGAAACCCAGACCCGAGCTGCCCAGTGACGTGAGCCTACCAGACGAGCTACATGCTTCGAGGCAAGCAACACTGAAGCATGCACGAGTGCACCAGCTGTTCTGGATGACTGTGTGATAAAGCTCTCGGTAGCTGATGTGAACAAAACCTTTAAACAGTTCAACATTCACAAAGCTGCTGGGCCAGACGGATTACCAGGACGTGTACTCAAAGCATGCGCGGACCAACTGTCAAGTGTCTTCACTGACATCTTCAACTTCTCCCTGACCGAGTCTGTAATACCTAAATGTTTCAAATAGACCACCATAGTCCCTGTGCCCAAGGAAGTGAAGGTAACCTGCCTAAATGAAGCGAAGGTAACCTGCCTAAATGATTACCGCCCCGTGGCGCTCACGTCGGTAGCCATGAAGTGCTTTGAAAGGCTGGTCATGGCTCACATCAACAGCATCCTCCCGAACACCCTAGACCCACTCCAATTCGCATACCGCCCCAACAGATCCACAGATGACGCAATCTCAATCGCACTCCACACTGCCCTTTCTCACCTGGACAAAAGGAACACCAATGTGAGAATGATGTTCATTGACTACAACTCAACGTTCAACACCATAGTGCCCATGAAGCTCATCACTAAGCTAAGGACTCTGGGACTAAACACCTCCCTCTGCAACTGGATCCTGGACTTCCTGACGGGTCGCCCCTAGGTGGTAAGGGTAGGCAACAATACGTCTGCAACGCTGATCCTTAACACTGGGGTTCCCTCAGGGGTGTGTACTTAGTCCCCTCCTGTATTCCCTGTTCACACATGACTGCGTGGCCAAACACGACTCCAACACCATCATTAAGTTTGCTGATGACACAACAGTGGAAGGCCTGATCACCGGCAACGATGAGACAGCCTATAGGGAGGAGGTCAGAGAACTGGCAGTGTGGTGCCAAGACAACAACCTCTCCCTCAATGTGAGCAAGTCTAAGGAGCGGATCGTGGACTACAGGAAATGGCGGAACGAACAGACCCCCATTAACATCGACGGGGCTGTAGTGAAGCGGGTAGAGAGTTTCAAGTTCCTTGGTGTCCACATAACCAACAAACTATCATGGTCCAAACATACCAAGACAGTCGTAAGAGGGCAGGACAAAACCTCTTCCCCCTCAGGAGACTGAAAAGATTTGGCATGGGTCCCCAGATCCTCAAAAGGTTCTACAGCTGCACCATCGAGAGCATGCTGACCGGTTGCATCACTGCCTGGTATGGCAACTGCTCGGCATCTGACCGTATGGCGCTACAGAGGGTAGTACCGGAGCACCAAGTCTAGAACCAAAAGTCTCCTCAACAGCTTCTACCCCCAAGCCATAAGACTGCTGGCTGAACAATTCATAAGATCGCCACAGGACAATTTATATTGACACCCCCTCTCCCCTTTGTACACTGCTGCCACTAACTGTTCGTTTGTTACCTATGCATAGTCACTTCGCCTCCACCTACATGTACAGATTACCTCAACTAGCCTGTACACCTCCAAGTACAGTTTAACTCAACTAGACTGTACCCCTACATGTACAGATTACCTCAACTAGCCTGTACCCCTCCAAGTACAGATTACTTCAACTAGCCTGTAACCCATCAAGTACAGATTACCTCAACTAGCCTGTACCCCTCCAAATACAGATTACCTCAACTAGCCTGTACCCCTACAAGTACAGATTACCTCAACTAGCCTGTACCCCTCCAAATCCAGATTATCTCAACTAGCCTGTACCCCTACAAATACAGATTACCTCAACTAGCCTGTACCCCTCCAAATACAGATTACCTCAACAAGCCTGTACCCCTACAAATACAGATTACCTCAACTAGCCTGTACCCCTCCAAATCCAGATTATCTCAACTAGCCTGTACCCCTACAAATACAGATTACCTCAACTAGCCTGTACCCCTCCAAATACAGATTACCTCAACAAGCCTGTACCCCTACAAATACAGATTACCTCAACTAGCCTGTACCCCTAAAAGTACAGATTAGCTCAACTAGCCTGTACCCCTACATGTACAGATTACCTCAACTAGCCTGTACCCCTACATGTACAGATTACCTCAACTAGCCTGTACTCCTACAAATACAGATTACCTCAACTAGCCTGTACCCCTACATTTACAGATTACCTCAACTAGCCTGTACCCCTACATGTGCAGATTACCTCAACTAGCCTGTACACCTACATGTACAGATTACCTCAACTAGCCTGTACCCCTACATGTACATATTACCTCAACCAGCCTGTACCTCTACATGTACAGATTACCTCAACTAGCCTGTACCCCTACATGTACAGATTACCTCAACTAGCCTGTACCCCTACATGTACAGATTACCTCAACTACATGTACAGATTACCTCAACTAGCCTGTACCCCTACAAATACAGATTACCTCAACTAGCCTGTACCACTACATGTACAGATTACCTCAACTAGCCTGTACCCCTACAAATACAGATTACCTCAACTAGCCTGTACCTCTACATGTACAGATTACCTCAACTAGCCTGTACCCCTACATGTACAGATTACCTCAACTAGCCTGTACCCCTACATGTACAGATTACCTCAACTAGCCTGTACCCCTACAAATACAGATTACCTCAACTAGCCTGTACCCCTACAAATACAGATTACCTCAACTAGCCTGTACCCCTAGATGTACAGATTACCTCAACTAGCCTGCACCCCTACAAATACAGATTACTTCAACTAGCCTGTACCCCTACATGTACAGATTACCTCAACTAGCCTGTACCCCTACATGTACAGATTACCTCAACTAGCCTGTACCCCTACAAATACAGATTACCTCAACCAGACCGTACCCCTACAAATACAGATTACCTCAACCAGCCTGTACCACTACAAGTACAGATTACATCAACTAGCCTGTACCCCTACATGTACAGATTACCTCAACTAGCCTGTACCCCTACATGTACAGATTACCTGACTCAGTACCGGTGCCCCCTGTATATATAGCCTCATTATTGCTATTCTTATTGTGTTACTTTCTATTAATACTTTTTATTAATACTTTTTATTTTAGTCTACTTGGTAAATATTTTCTTCTTCTTGAACTGCACTGTTGGATAAGGGCTTGTAAATCAGCATTTCACTGTAAATCTACACTTGTTGTATTCGACATCTGTGTGTAACGGCAGCCTTCCTCCTCTTCGTCTGAAGAGGAGGTGTAGCAGGGATCGGACCAAGACGCAGCGTATTCCGTGTTCAACATGATTTAATAATGACGATTAAACAGTGAACACTTACAAAATACAAAATAACAAACGTGGCAAACCGAAACAGCCCTATCTGGTGCAGAGAAAACACAGAGACAGGAAACAACCACCCACAAAATCCCAACACAAAACAAGCCACCTATATATGATTCCCAATCAGAGACAACACAAAACATCTGCCTCTGATTCAGAACCATATTAGGCCAAACATAGAAACAGACAAACTAGACACACAACATTGAATGCCCACCCAGCTCACGTCCTGACCAACACTAAAACAAGCAAAACACACAAGAACTATGGTCAGAACGCGACACTGTGACAAATAAAGGATGAACCATCACATTTTTCTCAAACATTTAAAATTATTATTAATACGCAACTATTTGAGATATAATATATTGGTCCCTGTTGCATTCTTCCAGACTTGTTTCAGCAAAAATGGGATAAACATTGATGGCAGAGCTATTCTGAAGGAGAGTTTGACCTGCAGACATGGGCCAAGGTTGTATTTTTAAACAGAGAATAGACAGAGACAGAGAATAGAAATGCCAAGAGAACATCAAAGACAGTGTTCGTTTTACCCATGGCTGGAATGCTGAGGGTTTAGGTCTTTGCCAGCTTCCCCCCCAGTGATTGAATGTGTGTGTGTGTGTGTGTGTGTGTGTGTGTGTGTGTGTGTGTGTGTGTGTGTGTGTGTGTGTGTGTGTGTGTGTGTGTGTGTGTGTGTGTGTGTGTGTGTGTGTGTGTGTGTGTGTGTGTGTGTGTGTGTGTGTGTGTGTGTGTGTAAAAACCTCATGCCAATGTTGTTGTCAATACCCCTTGGTCCATCCTCTGGCCTGTAGTTTTGGGATCTCCCAAGAGTGAGCTGAAAGAGACAGGAGGTATTGTGTTCCTCAACCAACACTACTGACACATGGAACTAACATTTGGCAGGTTGTTTCCCACCGTATCGCTGTTGCCTGCAGTTACGGCAAATATCTCCATTTTCTTTGTAGGCTGCGTTACTAAACCCCATTACAATGTTGATTAATCCTTTGAACTTGTTTTTGTAAAGAGGTCTTGTGAAGAAATGGGAAATGGTTCAGCAGCACTTTACATTCCAGCCCAGAATAGAGGGTAACAACCACAGAGATCCTATTCAATTATCCTATTAAAAATGTACTTTTATGGTAATAACATAATAATAAAGTGAAATAAAGTGAAAACTAGTTTTAAAGACTTCCTGTTTTCTCATAATAACCATATAATTGATTGCTTGGTAATAGTAATAATTTACATATATATATATATATATATATATATATATATATATATATATATATATATATATAACTTTGTCTTTTTGTCTTCACTGCTTGGTCTGGGATCAGATCCCCTATGTCCATATAATCTTATTCATTATGGTCTATGAGGCAAAACTGATCCTAGATCAGCATTCAAACTCTAAGACACTTTATGAATTCTGGCCCTGATTAAGATTTTAGGAGACATTTACTGTAGCATCACCTTCCATAGAGATGGAAAGAGGGCACACCTCTCTATCTATCTCTATGGGTCATTTCCCATGATGCCACACTCCATTACTTAGACATAGCTAAGTCTAGCTGGGAGAAATACAATTCATCCTCGTGGATAGATCCACATTATGTATCACTGTCCCTGGCTGTAGCAGCTTTCTCACTGTACAGCACCTACGTACCAGACCTGGGTTCAAATACTATTTGAGATCTTTCAAATCCTTTTGAGCGTTTGCTCTAGCCTGCCTGGAGTGCTAGATGGGGCGGGGTTCGCACCCTATTCCCTATAACAGTACAATACTTTTGACTAGAGACTTTTGGGGCCTGGTGAAAAGTCGTGCACTAGATAGGGAATATGGTGGTATTTGTGACGCAGCCTACATTTCAATATGACGTTTGAGCTTTGGTTTAACCAGGAGGACAATTACACCCTACTGCATAACTCACAGCACCACTATCAGTGAGTCCACTGTGTCACATCACTATAATGGACGCCATGAATTAAACTGCCTGTTGAGTTTTGTTAGAGTCCGTCGGCGAACGGCAGAGAAACAGTAATTACTGGGTATTACAATCCTATGTTTACAGTCCCAGATGTATATATATATAGCATGTAGTATAATTGTTGCTTGACAGCCATTACCTAGATGGAGTGTATTTCTGACCAAGCCTATGAGTGAGTAAGGGCAAGCTGTGATTACAGCCTTTCATACAGGGTTTAATAGTAGCTATAACCCATAGTTTATTTCCAAATGGGACAATAACGCTCTCACATGAAACAAATTGACAAACTTTATATTTCATAAGGTACTTATAAGATGATTAAATGTATATAAACTGGAATACAGTGGGCTAGACACAATCATTGCAATGAATGTTCAAACATGTCCGACCTTTCAGCATGTCAACATTCTATCCGAACATTTGTCTTACAACAACATTGTCAGGGGACTTACCAAGTAAAAATAAATCATTGTCAGAATGTCAAGTTAGAATGAAAAATAAATTAAACTTTCACCGTGTGTGACGACTAGACATTTCAGAAAAGCCCATTCATCTATTCACATTTATGAGCCAAATTCATTTTGTTGGAGTATGAAGTTGACAGTTTGTCTCCTTATGGGATCTAAACTCAATCATTTAGGGATCTAAACTACAGTGTGACAGGGTCAAAGTACCTGAGAGGATCCCATTCAAATAATATCAGAACCTGATATTGGGATCTAAACTACAGTATGACAGGGTCAAAGTACCTGAGAGGATCCCATTCAAATAATATCAGAACCTGATATTGGGATCTAAACTACAGTATGACAGGGTCAAAGTACCTGAGAGGATCCCATTCAAATAATATCAGAACCTGATATTGGGATCTAAACTACAGTATGACCGGGTCAAAGTATTATGTGACCCTGCTGGTCATCTATGAAAGTTTGAACAACTTAATGGCCATGTACAGTTATAATGTCCACCCGGCACAGTCAGAAGAGGACTGGCCACCCCTCAGAGCCTGGTTCCTTTCTAGGTTTCTTCCTAGGTTCCTGCATTTCTAGGGAGTTTTTCCTAGACACCGTGCTTTCTACATCTGCATTGCTTGCTGTTTGGGATTATAGGCTGGGTTTCTGTATAAGCACTTTGTGACATGTGCTGATGTAAAAATGACTTTATAAAGACATTTGATTTGATTTGAAAGTACCTGAGAGGATCACATTGAAATAATATCAGAACATTATATAGGTATACAGTGTCCTTGTGTGAACTCTGTGGACTAAATGCACAGGTCACTGACAGGTTTGGCTCACATGTACAGTGTAATAGTCTTTAGGCATATTGCAGTTACAGGAGGGCAGCTCTATCATGTGACCACATGTCACGTTCTGACCATAGTTCTTGTGTGTTTTGCTTGTTTTAGTGTTGGTCAGGACGGCATTCTATGTTGTTTGTCTAGTTTGTCTGTTTCTATGTTTGGCCTAATATGGTTCTCAATCAGAGGCAGATGTTTTGTGTTGTCTCTGATTGGGAATCATATATAGGTGGCTTGTTTTGTGTTGGGATTTTGTGGGTGGTTGTTTCCTGTCTCTGTGTTTTCTCTGCACCAGATAGGGCTGTATCGGCTTGCCACGATTGTTATTTTGTTATTTTGTATTTTGTAAGTGTTCACTGTTTAATCGTCATTATTAAATCATGTTGAACACGAGCTACGCTGCGTCTTGGTCCGATCCCTGCTACACCTCCTCAGAAACCCCAAAAATGGGGAGGGGAGGGGGGGGGGGCTAAAGGGGAGTGTGGCGAAGTCAGGTAGGAGACCTGAGCCAACTTCCCGGGCTTACCGTGGAAAGCGAGAGTACGGGCAGACACAGTGTTGTGCGGAAGAGCGCACGGTGTCTCCTGTACGTATGCATAGCCCGGTGCGGTACATCCCAGCTCCACGTATCGGCCGGGCTAGATTGAGCATTGAGCATTGAGCGAGGTGTCATGAAGCCGGCTCAACACATCTGGTCTCCAGTGCGTCTCCTCGGGCCGGTGTACATGGCACCAGCCTTACGCATGGTGTCCCCGGTCTTCAGACGAAGAGGAGGAAGGCTGCCGTTACACCACACGGTACCTGGGGGGGGGGGGGGGGGGGGGGGGGTCATTAGCTGATCGGTCGTTCAAACCTGTCTTACTTTAGTTCCATTGAGTTTGATGAAGCTTCTCTGGCAGGAATCAGCCAAGACAATGAGTTGGTCAAACTAGTGGTTGTTCACTTTGTTTCTTATCTATTTCACGTGCTTTGGGCATGGAAACATATGTTTCTCATGCCAATAAAGCCCGTTGAGTTGAGTTGAGTTGAGTTGAGTTGAGTTGAGTTGAGTTGAGTTGAGTTGAGTTGAGTAGAGAGAGAGAGAGAGAGAGAGAGAGAGAGAGAGAGAGAGAGAGAGAGAGAGAGAGAGAGAGAAAATAGGGCAACAGACACTGCTCTTATTGAGCCAACTCTCCCCCTCCATTGAGCCAAGTCTGAAATTACAATCATTCATTTAAAATGTTTTACGAAACCAACTAGCCAGCCTGACCTCCATTACTAACAAATTGTCAGTGTTGAATATAGACATACTAGGCATGTCTACAATGTCCTTTGCACTTGAGTCATATAATGCTTCATAGTGATCTATAATAAGGATGTTATAAACTAATTAAATTCCACAAACAGGAAACATCATGTACCGGCCGACTAGCTGACAGACAAGTTAGTATTAAAGCCATTTTCAGCAACTGACATATAACTTGTTTGCATCTTTCAAAATGGTCTCAGGCGTACTGAAATGAAAAATCCACATGAAAAGCATGTGTTCTGTGTTTTTTCTCTTTTGAGGGAAAATGAAGATAGCGGTGCCATTACGATTGCTCTGTGGGAGCCAGAAACGTACGAATGTGTCCCAAACGGCCTCCTATTCACTACTTTTGGTCAGGGCCCATAGGAAATCCCATAGTGCTCTGGTCAGAAGTAGTGCACTACACAGGGAATAGGGTGCCATTTGGGGCACATTGTATGATTTGGAGGGGATCTGCTGTTTGCTTCGATGAAAATGAGCCTTGATGAGATACACAGAAAGCTGTTCAAAGAAGACCAGGTAATTGCTATGCACCAGTCTCTATGAACCCTGAGTCTACATCCCAAATGGCACCCTATTCCCTATGAAGTGCATTACTTTGGACTAGGGCCCATAGGTCTCTGGTCAAAAGTAGTGCACTTTGAGGAAATAGGGTTCCATTTGCGAGCCATCCTGTGTCTATCTCAGAATGGTGAATTAATATGGAAAACAGTTGGAGAAAGTCTATCGCCAAACATGAAAACACACGTCTTTGTTTGCTATATCTGAGAGTGTCTGTTGACGTGATTTAGGTAGTTAGTCATGTAACAATGCATGTTTTATTTTAGGGTATGAAATATTGTGCTTCATTGTAAAGCATACAGTATTTCTGATATACAGAATACTAAAAATCACAATATGAAAAGGGATTAATGTAAACCATTTAGAGGGAATGTTTGAGCCTGGAATGCAAATAACCGTTAGCGATGTGATGCAACACACTGAAACAGCACCGCTTGGCCTACATATATACTAATTCAATAAATCGGCACTGGCATTTCTTCATATGCTAATGCCTTTAATGAAAAGAAGCAGAAATTAGATTGGTATGTATTAGGTGTTTGTTGTACAATTGTTAGATATTACTTGTTAGATAATGTTGCAGTGTCGGAACTGGAAGCACAAACATGTTATTGGGAGTGTAGTGACATCTGCTAAACACGTGTATTTGACCAATAAAATTTGATTTGATTTGATAAGCAGAAATAATATGTTATTATGACTAAATTATAGTTTTCAGAAAATGTATTACCCGTTTCAACAACACAACACTCCTTTCTGCAGATGCTAGACCATACACAGTGTAAAAGGTAAAGGATTGGTGACTATAGAGGCGGAAGGTAGCTTGGTGGTTAGAGCGTTGGATCAGTAACCGGAAGGTTGCTACCTCAAATCCCTTAGCTGACAAGGTAAAAACAATCTGTCGTTCTGCCCCTGAACAAGGCAGTTAACACACTGTTCTCCATGAGGCTGTCGTTGTAAATAAGGGTTTGTTCTTAAATGACTTGCCTGGTTAAATTAAAAAATGAAATAGTTATTGTACAAGAGAATGGCTTCTTAATAATCACCAGGTTAAACAAAGTCAATAAATCAATTGGCATTACACAAGGGAAACCTTACAGTAGATGTATAAATGAGGATGTGGTATATACTCTTGGACACATAGCTATGTTTTATTATATCTATCTAATGCAGGTTGTGGTCATGGTGTTGGTCAAATTAGAAGATGTTCTTTTGTATAGTTGTATAATTTATTATTATTAGAATTATTATAGGCCTACTGAAGATTAAACAGACTGTTAAACTGTGAACTAACTGTAAGACAGTCTGATGTAAGACAGTCAGATGGCAAGACAGTCAGATGGTCTAATGGACAGAATGCTTGGTTGCATGTTTGCATATCTCATGTCCTTGCTTCGTGCACTGCAGGCTCGAATAACCTGATATACACATTGCATGAAATGTAAGAAGGTAGAACATTTAAATATTTATAATTCCCCCATTGCAGTCAGGACTGCCTCTCTTGGGCACCCAGATTGGAAGGCTTACAGAAATTCAGAATTTGAATGCATCACAAATGAATAGCTATATTTAGATGGTTCGTGTTGAAACAGAAACGTATTGCTTCACGTCCACTGGTGGTGGTTTCAAAATGAAGGTACCAGTATGGGGAGACATAGGTAACACTTTAAGGGCATACAGATATAGGCGTATGCCTTATGATGCATTATAATGCCTTATGATACTCTTATATTGTATTATAGAACTAGCTTTATGGGTGTCTACTTAAAACTTTATGGGTGTCTACTTTCTAAAGGGGTTTATAAGTCGTTTATCAACTGTTATAGATAGTTTAAAAATATATAACAAATAGTTAACACAGTGGTTGAAATTGTGTGATTTGTTATTTTAATGCCAGTCATTCGACTGGTTCAGTCATTTCTTGATTTGTTGTTTAGATTTTTGGTTATGTGTGTATTAGTATTGTATTTGTGAGACATTCTAGTGCCCTGTTGGAGCTGGTAACATAAGACATTCTACTGCTCTGTTGGAGCTAGTAACATTAGACATTCTACTGCCCTGTTGGAGCTAGTAACATTAGACATTCTACTGCCCTGTTGGAGCTGGTAACATAAGACATTCTACTGCCCTGTTGGAGCTGGTAGCATAAGACATTCTACTGCCCTGTTGGAGCTGGTAACATAAGACATTCTACTGCCCTGTTGGAGCTGGTAACATTAGACATTCTACTGCCCTGTTGGAGCTGGTAACATTAGACATTCTACTGCCCTGTTGGAGCTGGTATCATTGGACATTCTACTGCCCTGTTGGAGCTGGTAACATAAGACATTCTACTGCCTTGTTGGAGCTGGTAACATTAGACATTCTACTGCACTGTTGGAGCTGGTAACATAAGACATTCTACTGCACTGTTGGAGCTGGTAACATAAGACATTCTACTGCCCTGTTGGAGCTGGTAACATAAGACATTCTACTGCACTGTTGGAGCTGGTAGCATAAGACATTCTACTGCACTGTTGGAGCTGGTATCATTAGACATTCTACTGCACTGTTGGAGCTGGTAACATAAGACATTCTACTGCACTGTTGGAGCTGGTAACATAAGACATTCTACTGCTCTGTTGGAGCTGGTAGCATAAGACATTCTACTGCTCTGTTGGAGCTGGTAGCATAAGACATTCTACTGCCCTGTTGGAGCTGGTAACATAAGACATTCTACTGCACTGTAGGAGCTGGTAACATAAGACATTCAACTGCACTGTAGGAGCTGGTAACATAAGCATTTCACTGCACCTGATATAACACCTGCAAATCTGTGTACACTACCAATACACTTTTTAAACTGTATCTGCAACTGTAACTGTATCTTTAAATACTGTATCTGCATGACCTCTGTCTAATCTTTGTACCCATGTGATCTAGTATGTCTGTAATGTCTGTAGGGGAACTGACTCTCTCTTTCTCTGGCTCTCCTTTTCCCCTCTAACTGGACTTTGGTCCCCCAGGATGCCCTGCTGCATCCAAAATGGCACCCCTATTCCCTATATAGTGAACTACTTTTGACCAGGGCCAATAGGGACCAGGGCCAATTGGGCTCTGGTCAGAAGCAGTGCACTATATAGAGGATATGGAATCATTTGGGACGCAGCCCCTGTCTGCCTCTGGGAGATGGTGGCCCTTGATTTGTTATGTCTCCTCATGCAGAGAGGATTGCAGAAGCGAAGCACCTGGAAACTTTTCATGCTGGCCCTCAAAGGTTATAGTGGTTGTCATCTCTTTTCTCACAGCGTCAATTCTATTTTAAAACAGCATGTGAAAGTATATTCCAGATTCAGGGATTCAAGTAGGTGTACTAAAGGAACACAAGAGAGCGTTCCGTTTTTTTAACATGGGGGAGTGGGCAATACGGGGTGGCTTGATTACAGGGTGGCTTGAATGCCCCCAGTCCAAGCCATGAAGGGTGGCTTGATTATTGCCCCCAGTCCAAGCCATGAAGGGTGGCTTGATTATTGCCCCCAGTCCAAGCCATGAAGGGTGGCTTGATGATTGCCCCCAGTCCAAGCCATGAAGGGTGGCTTGATGATTGCCCCCAGTCCAAGCCATGAAGGGTGGCTTGATGATTGCCCCCAGTACAAGCCATGAAGGGTGGCTTGATGATTGCCCCCAGTCCAAGCCATGAAGGGTGGCTTGATGATTGCCCCCAGTACAAGCCATGAAGGGTGGCTTGATGATTGCCCCCAGTACAAGCCATGAAGGGTGGCTTGATGATTGCCCCCAGTCCAAGCCATGAAGGGTGGCTTGATGATTGCCCCCAGTCCAAGCCATGAAGGGTGGCTTGATGATTGCCCCCAGTACAAGCCATGAAGGGTGGCTTGATGATTGCCCCCAGTCCAAGCCATGAAGGGTGGCTTGATGAATGCCCCCAGTACAAGCCATGAAGGGTGGCTTGATGATTGCCCCCAGTACAAGCCATGAAGGGTGGCTTGATGATTGCCCCCAGTACAAGCCATGAAGGGTGGCTTGATGATTGCCCCCAGTCCAAGCCATGAAGGGTGGCTTGATGATTGCCCCCAGTCCAAGCCATGAAGAGTAGCTTGTTGAATGCCCCCAGTCCAAGCCATGAAGGGCATTTTGATCAAATTCACATTAGTTTTATGTACAGTTTAAGGGCCTTACAAAATATATTACTCTCCCCAGGATACATATAAATCCCCGGGAACAAGAAAATGTTAACATTATGAACTTATGTGATTATCCTTCTATGCCCTTGACATTTTCACACTGGAAGCCAAACAGATGTAAAGATCAATCTGGACAGTAGTCACGTGCATTGGTGAGAGACAATAATACATTCTACACTGTTAGAAAAAAGGCTTTCAAAAGTGTTCTTTGCGGAGGGATAAGGTTCTATAAAGAACCGTTTTTACATCTGAAGAACCCTTTTTAAAATAGTATGTAGCCTCTCATTACTTCTAAAATAGAAACTTACTTTTTAGTAAGATTGCAACAGAAAACAAATGAAAATATTAATTCTGGTGTAATTTCATGGGCCAAAGAATCCCCTATGTTGATGGAATATTGACTTTGATATGACTTTATTGAAGGAGGTGATAATTAATCAGATGTAATTGAATAAGAAGATTAGGTTGGTAATGCCATTCTGTAACGTCAGACTCTGTGAAAAAATGAGCATACCCTCTTTTTACAAAAACATAAAATCTGGAATAAAAACAGGATAAATCCATCAAACGTGATGTATTGTTTGTACATAGCAAAAACATTTACATTCAAGTTTAACCACATCAGAATATATCGTTGTCACGGATTAGCAGAATCCCGTGCCATTAAGTCAATGCAGACGTTTTTATCTCAATATCAAATCATTTCTGGGTAACAATGTAGTACCCTACTGTAATAGTGGTGTCCTAGGACTGTCTGGGAGTGGTGTGAATGAGGGGCATAGGACTGTCTGGGAGTGGTCTGAATGAGGGGCATAGGACTGTCTGGAAGTGGTCTGAGTGAGGGGCATAGGACTGTCTGGAAGTGGTCTGAGTGAGGGGCATAGGACTGTCTGTGAGTGGTCTGAATGAGGGGCATAGGACTGTCTGGAAGTGGTCTGAGTGAGGGGCATAGGACTGTCTGGAAGTAGTCTGAGTGAGGGGATAGGACTGTCTGGAAGTGGTCTGAGTGAGGGGATAGGACTGTCTGTGAGTGGTCTGAGTGGAGGGCCTATTTGGACTAGCTTAATGCGAGGGATATGTACCTGAAAACTAGCTGTTATTGTCAGAGAGGTTTGATAATGTCTTTGTTATTGGTCTATTAACTCATAACGCCTGGTGATGTTCATTTCTCCACAGCCTCCAACGTCGTTTTAGAGAATTTGGCAGTACGTCCAAATGGCCTCACAACTTCAGAACAATTGACAGGCGTCATGTGGGCGAGCGATTTGCTGATGTCAACTTTGTGAACAGTGTGGCCCGTGGTGGTAGTGGGGTTATGGTTTGGGCACGCATATGCTACCAACAACAAACACAATTGTATTTTATCGATGGCAATTTGAATGCACAGAGATACTGTGACGAGTAGTTCTTAACTGACTTGCCTAGTTAAATAAAGGTTTAAAATTTTAAAAAACTTGTGAGGGCCAGTTATCTACCCACCACCTTTAAGACAGATTACCATCAACTTGTGAGGGCCAGTTATCTACCCACCACCTTTAAGACAGATTACCATCAACTTGTGAGGGCCAGTTATCTACCCACCACCTTTAAGACAGATTACCATCAACTTGTGAGGGCCAGTTATCTACCCACCACCTTTAAGACAGATTACCATCAACTTGTGAGGGCCAGTTATCTACCCACCACCTTTAAACAGATTACCATCAATTTGTGAGGGCCAGCTATCTACCCACCACCTTTAAAACAGATTACCATCAATTTGTGAGGGCCAGTTATCTACCCACCACCTTTAAGACAGATTGCCATCAATTTGTGAGGGCCAGTTTATAATTGTGTGCTATAAGATCCCCTGATAATGTAAATCACACATGACCATATTCTCACAGGCATTCACATGTATGGAACTTTATTGAAAATCTGAGCATGGCAAGCATCCCTGTGTGTCACTGATAAGCAGCAGACTGTGATATGGATCAGGAGGGGGGGGGGGGCATTACAGTCTATTGGATCAATAACTTCTGATGTGGGAGCCTGACTGCATTGAGCTGGAGCTACACCTCTTTAAGAGCCAGGGTTATTACAATGCATCCATTGACTAATCAGGTCTGCAGGGACTAATGAACAAATGACAGAGCAGGATAAGAGTGACAGCAGAAGAGAAGACAGAGTCTGCCGTCTATAATTAAAGCGCTCTTTAATGCATTGTACAACAATTAACTGGTATCATTCTGAATCAGTGCAATAATGCATTGCTCAATCACAGAGGCAAAGCGTTGATAAAAAAAAATATATATGTCTTTGCTAAAATGTGTAATTAGATAATATACACTTTTATTGATTTTGCAGTTCTATGAATCAAGAGGAATTTTACAGGAGTCTCTCTCCTTTCAAGTTAGTGCCGCGTGGAATGACTGCCTCAACCACAGAGCTAGAACTATGTGATTAGTCTCTGTGGGCAGATAAATTGGGCATACAATGCACATATTGTCAAGTGGTACGTGTTACTATGTCAACGGCATCATCTTTAGCACCTTCAGCGTTGTAGCACAGATGGAAACATTAGGAACTCACTGTACATTTCATTCGTTTTGCCCCCCTATAGGCTATAGTAACATATGGGATATAATCAATATCATTTTTATGCAAACATGAAACTCTTTTAATCAACTGAATCTGAAAGGTGTCATGATATGTACAGATATGTTTTAAATTAAATGTTTTAAATGAAATGGTACATAGGTTTGTGATATAGATTGATTTACATTTAGCATTGCAATGCTGACAGAAATACAATATTACACATTGCCCCACATTACAAAACCACTTCCAATTCTTGTGTACGTGTGGTCCTCAGTTGGGTACGATGCTATTTATAAACAGGTAGAACAGTCTGGTTGAAGCATCCCTTTCAGTTGCCAGGGGCAACTCTAAATCATCAAAGTACTAAATAATTTTTCTCCCCAGTGTCAAATATACACTATTGTGGACAACCAAGGATTAAAACTATGTTCAGTCCTTCAGCAGTTTATCTTATATGTTTCATGTCTAGTTTGTAAGTTCGTTTAAACAAAGTTGTAAAACAACTTCCAATTGATTTGGAACAAGATGTGTTTATAGGCAAGTTCTTTTTTGTGCAATTTTTTGTTGCTTGAAAGAGGAAATATGAATGTATTATGAGGACACCAGTCCTTCTGCGATACCAGCTGCCTGCCACATGAAATCACAATTTGGCAACTTCCTGGCTGTGGCAATATGAGGCAAACCACGTCTGTCTCAATCAAGAATGTACTTTCTAAAACCCACTGGCACTGTTTATAGAAACAAACAGTTTTTGTAAAAAAAAAAAAAATTATACGAAATATATGTATCCTAGAGATGTTCCTTTCCCACAGTATAACCTTTGTTCTGCAGCATTTATCAATAATGTTCAGTATTAATGTTTATCACAGGTTGAATCAGGGTCTCTCTGTGGGGTCTTAAAGGATAATAGTGGTCCTGGTGATGGTTCTTCGAAGGCTGGTTAATATATTATAAGAAAAGCAGATAGCATCTAGCTAGGTACTGTACATCATGTACAGGTATGTTACAAATGTCTGGTTTGGGTTTAGATAGAATCAGTGTGATCTGAGAGACTACTAGGGGTCTTAGTGGTGGTCCTATGATGACTCACAGTCCTGCATACAGACTCCTGCATCCTCCTCAGGCAGGGCAGGTAATGGCCCGCAGCCTCCCTGAAGTCACTCCTCAGGAACGTATAAAGTACAGGATCCAGCAGACTGTTGAGGCTCAACAGACCCCTGCCCAGCTGGTAGGGCACAAACACAGCCTTCTCCCACTCACAGGCGTCCCTGTGGAAAAGCAATCCAATGTACTTCACGCATCCTGTGATGTGGTAGGGGCCAAGGACCAGGATGAAGATGACCACCAGCAGATTGAGAAGCCCCCTGATGCGGTGCTTCTCTTCCGTTCCCAAGGTACCAATGGCCGACAAAGACCTCAGGGTCTTCCGGTGGAGGAACACGATGAAGGTGAGAGGGATGATGAAGGACAGGGATAAGGTGATCAATCGGTAGATGATGAACCCTTCCTTGGAAGGGTAGCTCTCGATACACAGGGTGTGATTGTCGTTGGGTTGCATTTTATGCAAGGCGATGGATGGAGGCACAGCTACCAAGACCCATATGCTAAGGGCTATCCATCGTGCAAACTTCAGCTTTCTCAATGCTTGGAATCTCAGAGGCTTGGCGATGGCCAAGTAGCGCTCCAAAGCGATGATGCACATGAAGGCAATGCCGGTGTAAATGCTGACGTAGAAACTGACCCCCAATAACTGGCAGGAAGTGGACCCGAATCGCCAGCTGTGACCCCTGCGATAGTAGTCAATCCATAGAGGTACAGTGAACAGTTGGAGGAGATCCGAAAGGAGCAGGTTGATCACGTACACCGGTAAGACGTTTTCAGACTTGATCAGACGATAGAGCCCGAACAGGGCCATCAGATTGAGGGGAGTGCCAATGATGAAGAAGATACTGTAGATTACAGGAAGGTAGATGGCATCTTGGTTGAGGTCCACTCCACAAGTGTTGGCTTCATTCAGGTTACTATTACCAGAGCTGGGGGTGGGAGGCATTTCCATGATGTCCTTAAGAATCAAGAGGATATGTTAAGTTCATATGATATAGATTGTTTAGAAAGATTAACCCCATTACACATTCCCTTAGAGCCTGTAACTTGATGCTTTCACTCTTTAAATTATATTTTTGTAATCAAAACCTTCAACTTGACACTAAGAGGGTATAAAGTATCATTAAAACTAGAGTGTATAAAGAGTCATTACAACTAGAGGGTATAAAGTATCATTAAAACTAGAGGGTATAATGAGTCATTTAAACTAGTGGGTATAAAGTATCATTAAAACTAGAGGGTATAAAGTTTCATTAAAACTAGTGTATATAAAGTATCATTAAAACTTTTTGGTATAAAGAGTCATTACAACTAGTATCATTAAAACTAAAGTATCATTAAAACTAGAGGGTATAAAGTATCATTAAATCTAGTGTATATAAAGTATCATTAAAACATGCTGGTATAAAGAGTCATTACACCTAGTGTATATAAAGTATCAGTAAAACTAGAGGGTATAAAGAGACATTACAACTAGAGGGTATCAAGAGTCATTACAACTAGAGGGTATAAAGTATCATTAAAACTAGTGTATATAAAGTATCATTAAAACTAGTGTATATAAAGTATCATTAAAACTTTTTGGTATAAAGAGTCATTACAACTAGTGTATATAAAGTATCCTTAAAACTTTTTGGTATTAAGAAACATTACAACTAGAAGGTATAAAGAGTCATTACAACTAGAGGGTATAAAGTATCATTAAAACTAGAGGGTATAAAGTATCATTAAAACTTGTGTATATAAAGTATCATTAAAACTTTTTGGTATAAAGAGTCATTACAACTAGTGTATATAAAGCATCAGTAAAACTAGAGGGTATAAAGAGACATTACAACTAGAGGATATAAAGAGTCATTACAACTAGAGGGTATAATGTATCATTAAAACTAGTGTATATAAAGTATCATTCAAACTAGTGTATATAAAGCATCATTAAAACTTTTTGGTATAAAGAGTCATTACAACTGCTGTATATAAAGTATCATTAAAACTTTTTGGTATAAAGAGTCATTACAACTAGAGGGTATAAAGAGTCATTACAACTAGAGGGTATAAAGTATCATTAAAACTAGAGGGTATAAAGTATCATTAAAACTAGTGTATATAAAGTATCATTAAAACTTTTTGGTATAAAGAGTCATACAACTAGTGTATATAACGTATCAGTAAAACTAGAGGGTATAAAGAGTCATTACAACTAGAGGGTATAATGTATCATTAAAACTAGTGTATATAAAGTACCATTCAAAATAGTGTATATAAAGTATCAATAAAACTAGAGGGTATAAAGTGTCATTACAACTAGTGGGTATAAAGAGTCATTACAACTAGAGTGTATAAAGAGTCATTACAACTAGAGTGTATAATGTATCATTAAAACTAGTGTGTATTAAGTATCAATAAAACTAGAGGGTATAAAGTGTCATTACAACTAGTGGGTATAAAGAGTCATTACAACTAGTGGGTATAAAGAGTCATTACAACTAGAGTGTATAATGTATCATTAAAACTAGTGTATATTAAGTATCAATAAAACTAGAGGGTATAAAGTGTCATTACAACTAGTGGGTATAAAGTATCATTCAAACTATTAGGTATCAAGTATCATTAAAACTAGAGGGTGTAAAGTATTATTAAAACGAGAGGGTAAAAAAACATATAGATGACCACTAAATTACCATGAATTTCATAACACTGATATGAATTCTCTCCCTGACTATGTCGTGTTATGTTATCAAAATATTAATATAACAGAACTAATCAAAACATACCTGAAGTCCTGTATTAGCTGCACTTTTCCAACAAAATCAGAACGTCTTTTTGGGAAACCTCATTAGAGAGAGTGTGAGTTGAATAGTCAGTACCAAACGATATGCCAACAGTGTGTGTTTGAACAGGATGTGAAGTAATGCCATGGTGTGCTGGGAAAGCACAGACGCTCATAGAGATATTTATTTTGATGGTGGTGAAACAGAAGTCATGAAATCATAAAATGAAACATGTTACATTAACCACAGCAGGAAGTTAAGAATGCCGATAATAAGAAGCTAAAATGTGCCAGTCACTGTGGCGTTAATTACTGGTCAACAGAGAAATAACTATATAAATGTGTAAACCAGATCTGCCTCCGTAAGTCACTGAGGATAGAGGGCGCTATTTTCACTTTGGGGAAAAAATCATGCCCAATTTAAACGGCCTCGTACTCTATTCTTGTTTGTACAATACGCATATTATTATTACTATTGGATAGAAAACACTCAAGTTTCTAAAACCGTTTGAATTATATCTGTGAGTAAAACAGAACTCATTTGGTAGCAAACTTCCTGTCAGAAAGTGAAAAATCTGAAATCGAGGCTCTGTTACAGGGCCTCCCTATTAATTTGCTTGAAATTTATGACTATACATGCACTTCATGCGCCTTCCACTAGACGTCAGTAGGCAGTGAGAGGTGAAATGGGGAGTCTAGCTTTAACTATGGTCAAAAGAGAGGTCTTGGAATGACATGACCCCAATTTCCTTTGTTCAGGAAGACGCGGGAAGGACATCAGCTTTGGCTTCTGAAAAGCTTTCGTTATAGACGGCTAATATCTCTGGCCTTGATTTTATTTGATAAAGGTGATAATATCATCGTAAAGTATGTTTTTTCAATATAGTTTTATCAGATTATTGAAATTTTTTCAGGAGTTTTGGCGTGTTCTGTTCTCTGCGTTTGGTGACGATGGAAGCTTCGTGACAATTTGGTGAATCGATGCTACATATTCACAATGTATAACCACGGTTTGCAGCTCTAAATATGCACATTTTCGAACAAAACATAAGTGGATTGTATAACCTGATGTTATAGGACTGTCATCTGATGAAGCTTATCAAGGTTAGTGAAAAATGATATATCTTTTGCTGTTTTTTTACTATCGCTAACTTTTGCTGCTGATAAATGGGTTGTGTTTTTGGCTATTGTGGTAAGCTAATATAATGCTATATTGTGTTTTCGCTGTAAAACACTTAAAAAATCTGAAATATTGGCTGGATTCACAAGATGTTTGTCTTTCATTTGCTGTACACCATGTATTTTTCATAAATGTTTTATGATGAGTATTTATGTATTTCACGTTGCTCTCTGTAATTACTCTGGCTGCTTCGGTGCTATTTGTGATGGTAGCTGCAATGTAAAGCTATGATTTATACCTCAAATATGCACATTTTTCGAGCAAAACATAGATTTATTGTATAACATGTTATAAGACTGTCATCTGATGAAGTTGTTTCTTGGTTAGTTTGGTTGGTTCTTGGTTCGTTTGGTTGGTTTTGTGCAAGCTACCTGTGCTGTGAAAGAAATGTCTTTGCTTTTTTGTATTTGGTGGTGAGCTAACATAAATATACGTGGTGTTTTCGCTGTAAAACATTTTAAAAATCGGACATGTTGGCTGGATTCACGAGATGTTCATCTTTCATTTGCTGTATTGGACTTGTTAATGTGTGAAAGTTTAATATTTCTACAAAATATTTTTTGAATTTCGCGCGCTGCCTTTTCAGTGGAATGTGGGCGGAGTTCCGCTAGCGGAACCCCTGTCCTAGACAGGTTTTTAATAACACATCATGTAATAATATCCCATGACGTTCTCAGTATTTCTGCTGTTTTTCTAATAGCTTTTGACTATAATATGATCATTCCGACTGACTCAGATTTGTTTAAATGGATCAACTGACTGTATTTTCTGTACAGATGTAGGATCTTAATTTGATTTACATTTTTCGTGAGGGAAAATCAAGAGTAAAATTTCTAAATGGAAATTACAAACTTCAGAAGTCTTTTTATTAAACCTCAAATACACTACAAGTTCTCCTCCAACAGGCTGATCAGATTAAGATCCTACACCTGTATATACGCCTTTTATCAAACTGTCAATAAAAGTTATACCCAATACATAAACCTACTGTTTTTTACCTTTTTACCTACATTTTGTGGCTGTAGCACCAAGTCCTTACTGAACTACAATACCATTCAAAGGATCACGGGCCCCGGCAGGTCAGGGTATCATCCACACAGATGATCTATACGAGAGAGTGATGAGTTACTTATCTCAAGTCCTGTCTACAAGAGGTTACAAGAGGTGACATGCTGCTGGAGTATATCTTTTTATGGCTGCAGGGGCAGTATTGAGTAGCTCTGATTAAAGGTGCCCATTTCAAACGGCCTCGTACTCAATTCTTGCTCGTACAATATGCATATTATTATTACTATTGGATAGAAAACACTCTCTAGTTTCTAAAACCGTTTGAATTATATCTGTGAGTCAAACAGAACTCATTTGGCACAAACTTCCTGACCAGGAAGTGGAAAGTCTGAAATCGAGGCTCTGTTCTTCTTCCTGCCTATAAATGGGCATGATACGTAAGAGTCTACGTGCACTTTATAGACCTTCCCCTGGATGTCAAGAGGCTGTGAGAGAAGACATTTCGTGTTTATCTTGGTCTGAAGTGGAATACAGGCTCTTTGTATGACGTGTCCCTCATTTCCGGTACTCTGGGGAGCGCGAAGTGGACAGTGGGATCTCCGGCTTTGATTTTATTTGATACATGTGACCATATCATCGTAAAGTATGTTTTTTCAATATAGTTTAATCAGATTATTGACATTTTTTCGGGAGTTTTGCCGTGTTCCGTTCTCTGACTTTGTTGACGATGGAGAGATCCGTGCCACTTGGCTAGTGCGCGTGCTAAATCAAGAGGGAAAGTTGCCGTTCTAAATCCAAACAGCGATTGTTCTGGACAAAGGACACCTTGTCCGACATTCTGATGAAAGATCAGCAAAAGTAAGAAACATTTTATGATGCTATTTCATATATCTGTCGTACATGTGAACTAGTCGTGGGCGCCCAACGTTTGGGTACTCTAGCTATACCGAAGCTGCATATCGTAATGAAGTTATTTTTAGAATTCTAACACTGCGATTTCATTAAGAACTAATGGATCTATCATTTCCTATACAACATGTATTTTTTAGTTATGTTTATGAATAGCTATTTGGTCAGAATATGTGTGTCAGAAAAGTGTCAGGAAAAATCCGGACGTAGTGGGAAAAAGTAGCTAAGTAAGCACAATGTGTAACCATTGATTTCAGCTCTAAATATGCACATTTTCGAACAAAACATAAGTGTATGTATAACCTGATGTTATAGGACTGTAATCCGAAGAAGAAAATCAAGGTTAGTCAAAAATTATATATCTTTTGCTTGTTTGTTACGATCACTTACTTTTGCTACTGGGAAATTGCTTGTGTTTTTGGCTATTGTGGTAAGCTAATATAACGCTATATTGTGTTTTCGCTGTAAAACACTTGATAAATCAGAAATATTGTCTGGAATCACAAGATGCCTGTCTTTCAATTGCTGTACACTATGTATTTTTCAGAAATGTTATATGATGAGTATTTAGTTATTTTGAGTTCTTGGTTAGTTAGGTTGGCTTTGTGCATGCTGAGCTAACATAAATATACGTGGTGTTTTCGCTGTAAAACATTTTAAAAATTCGACATGTTGGCTGGATTCACAAGATGTGTACCTTTCATATGCTGTATTGGACTTGTTAATGTGTGAAAGTTAAATATTTTAAAAATATATATTTTGAATTTCGCGCCCTGCACTTGAGCTGGCTGTTGTCATAAGTGTACCGACGTCGGGCTTGCAGCCATAAGAAGATATCTCATCCCCCAAAGAACTATGGTTAGAAACAAGAAGTCTCTTCTGTAAACTTCCTGTAAAAATTAAATTAAATTAATAGTTTGTTAATTATACATTATTTCCTCAGTGATTGTTGGGTCCAGTGATGCTTTTATTAGTCTATTATTCCACCTTTCATTACAGAGAGACAGAGATAAAACAATCAGCATCCTTGTTCACATCATCATCACCACCATCACCACCACCACCACCACCCTCACCACCATCATCACTACCATCATCACTAACAACCACCACCACCACCATCATCATCACTAACCACCACCATCACTAACCACCACCATCACTAACCACCACCATCATCACTAACCACCACCACCATCATCATTACTAACCACCACCACCACCACCACCACCACCATCACCATCACTAACCATCACCACCATTAACCACCGCCACCATCATCATCACGAACCACCATCATCATCATCAATAACCACCACCACCACATCATCATCATCACTAACCACCACCACCACTACCATCATCATCACTAACCATCACCATCATCACCACCACCACCATCACCATCACTAACCATCACCATCATCACCATCATCACTAACCATCACCATCATCACTAACCACCACCACCACCATCATGATCAATAACCACCATCACTAACCACCACCATCATCATAACCACCACCACCACCATCATCACTAACAACCAACACCACCACATCATCACTAACTACCACCACCACCATCATCACTAACCACCACCACCATCATCACTAACCACCATCATCCCTAACCACCACCACCATCATCATCACTAAACACCACCATCATCCCTAACCACCACCACCATCATCACTAACCACCACCTTCATCACTAACCACCACCTTCATCACTAACCACCACCACCACCATCATCACTAACCACCACCATCATCATCACTAACCATCACCGCCACCACCATCATCACTAACCACCACCGCCACCAACATCATCACTAACCACCACCACCACCACCATCACTAACCACCACCACCATCATCATCACTAACCACCACTACCACCATCATCATCACTAACCACTACCGTCACCATCATCATTAACCACCACCACCACCACCACCACCATCATCACTAACCACCACCATCACCATCATCATTAACCACCACCACCACCACCACCACCATCACTAACCACCACCACTACCACTAACCACCATCATCATCACTAACCACCACCATCACCACCATCACTAACCACCACCATTACCACCATCATTAACCATCCCCATCACAATCATCACTAACCACCACCAGCATCATCATCCTCGCTAACCACCACCACCAGCACTAACCACCAACATCATCACTAACCACCACCACCACCAACATCACTAACCATCACCACCACCACCATCATTAACCATCCCCATCACAATCATCACTAACCACCACCAGCATCATCATCATCACTAACCACCACCACCATCACTAACCACCACCACCACCATCATCATCATCATCATCACTAACCACCACCATCATCACTAACCACCACCATCATCATCACTAACCACCACCATCATCATCATCACTAACCACCACCATCATCATCATCACTAACCACCACCATCATCATCGTCACTAACAACCACCAACACCATCATCACTAACCACCACCACCATCATCATCATCACTAACCACCACCACCATCACCATCATCACTAACCACCACCACCACCATCATCACTAACCACCACCACCACCATCATCATCACTAACCACCACCATCATCATCATCACTAACCACCACCATCATCATCATCACTAACCACCACCATCATCATCATCCCTAACCACCACCATCATCATCATCACTAACCACCACCATCATCACTAACCACCACCATCATCATCATCACTAACCACCACCATCATCATCATCACTAACCACCACCATCATCATCATCACTAACCACCACCACCACCATCATCACTAACCACCACCACCACCATCATCATCACTAACCACCACCATCATCATCATCACTAACCACCACCATCATCATCATCCCTAACCACCACCACCACCACCATCATCACTAACCACCACCATCACCATCATTTATAATCACGACCACCACCACCATCACCATCATCACCACCACCACCATCATCATCATCACTAACCACCACCACCATCATCGTCACTAACCACCACCACCACCACCACCACCACTAACCACCACCACCACCATCATCACTAACCACAACCACCATCATCATCACTAACCACCACCACCACCACCACCACCACCACCACCACCATCATCACTAACTACCATCACCACCACCATCATCATCACTAACCACCACCATCATCATCACTAACCACCACCATCAGCACTAACCACCATCACCACCACAATCATCATCATCACTAACCACCACCCCCATCATCACTAACCACCATCACCACCACCATCATCATCATCACTAACCACCAACACCACCATCATCACTAACCACCACCCCCATCATCACTAACCACCATCACCACCACCATCATCATCATCACTAACCACCAACACCACCATCATCACTAACCACCACCATCACCACTAACCACCACTACCATCATCATCATTAACCACCACCACCATCATCACTAAACACCACCACCATCACTAACCACCATCATCACTAACCACCACCATCACTAACCACCACCATCACTAACCACCACCATCACTAACCACCACCATCATCACTAACCACCACCATCACTAACCACCACCATCACTAACCACCACCATCATCACTAAACACCACCACCATCACTAACCACCATCATCACTAACCACCATCATCACTAACCACCACCATCACTAACCACCACCATCACTAACCACCACCATCATCACTAACCACCATCATTTATAACCACCATCATCATCACTAACCACCATCACTAACCACCACCATCACTAACCACCACCATCATCACTAACCACCACCACCATCACTAACCACCACCATCACTAACCACCACCATCACCACCATCATCACTAACCACCACCATCACCACCATCATCACTAACCACCACCACCATCATCATCATCATCACTAACCACCACCATCATCACTAACCATCACCATCATCACTAACCACCACCACCATCACTAACCACCATCACTAACCACCACCATGATCATCATCGCTAACCACCACCACCATCACTAACCACCACCATCATCATCATCACTAACCACCACCATCATCATCATCACTAACCACTACCGTCACCATCATCATTAACCACCACCACCATCACTAACCACCACCATCATCATCATCACTAACCACCACCATCATCATCATCACTAACCACTACCGTCACCATCATCATTAACCACCACCATCATCACTAACCAGCACCACCACTATCATCATCACTAACCACCACCATCACCATCATCACTAACCACCATCATCATCACTAACCACCACCATCATCACTAACCACCACCACCACCACCACCACCACCACTAACCACCACCATTACCATCACTAACCACCACCACCATCACTAACCACCACCATTACCATCATCACTAACCACCACCATCATCACTAACCACCACCATCATCATCACTAACCACCACCATCATCATCACTAACCACCACCATCACCATCACTAACCACCACCATCATCACTAAACACCACCACCATCACTAACCACTACCAGCATCACTAACCACCACCATCATCACTAACCACCATCATCATCACTAACCACCATCATCATCACTAACCACCATCATTTATAACCACCACCATCATCACTAACCACCACCATCATCACTAACCACCACCATCATCACTAACCACCACCATCATCACTAACCACCACCACCATCACTAACCACCACCACCACCATCATCACTAACCACCACCATCATCACTAACCACCACCATCATCACTAACCACCACCATCATCACTAACCACCACCACCATCACTAACCACCACCACCATCACTAACCACCACCACCACCATCACTAACCATCATCACTAACCACCACCACCATGATCACTAACCACCACCACCATCACTAACCACCACCACCATCACTAACCACCACCACCATCACTAACCACCACCACCATCACTAACCACCACCACCATCACTAACCACCACCACCACCATCACCACCACCACCACCATCACTAACCATCATCACTAACCACCACCACCATCATCACTAACCACCACCATCATCACTAACCACCACCACCATCACTAACCACCACCACCACCATCACCACCACCACCACCATCACTAACCATAATCACTAACCACCACCACCATGATCACTAACCACCACCATCACCACCATCATCACTAACCACCACCACCATCATCATCATCACTAACCACCACCACCACCACCATTATTATCACTAACCAGCACCATCATCATCATCACTAACCACCACCACCATCATCATCACTAACCACCTCCATCACTAACCACCACCATCACCATCATCACTAACCACCACCACCACCACCATCATCATCATCATCACTAACCACCACCATCACCATCATCACTAACCACCACCACCACCATCATCATCATCATCATCACTAACCACCAGCACCATCATCATCATCACTAACCACCACCACCATGATCATCACTAACCACCTCCATGATCATCATCCTCACTAACCACCACCACCATCATCATCACTAACCACCACTATCATCACTAACCACCATCATCACTAACCACCACCACCATCACTAACCACCACCACAACCATCATCACTAACCACCACCATCATCACTAACCACCACCACCACCATCATCATCACTAACCACCACCACCACCATCATCATCACTAACCACCACCACCATCATCATCACTAACCACCACCACCATCATCACTAACCACCACCACCACCATCATCATCACTAACCACCACCATCATCATCACTAACCACCACCACCACCATCATCATCACTAACCACCACCACCATCATCACCATCATCACTAACCACCACCACCATCATCATCACCACTAACCACCACCATGACCATCATCACTAACCACCACCATCACCATCATCACTATCCACCACCATCATCACTAACCACCACCATCATCACTAACCACCACCACCATCATCATCATCACTAACCACCACCACCATCATCCCTAACCACCACCACCATCATCATCATCATCACTAACCACCACCACCATCATCCCTAACCACCACCACCATCACCATCACTAACCACCACCACCATCATCACTAACCGCCACCATCATCATCATCACTAACCACCACCACCATCATCATCATCACTAACCACCACCACCATCATCATCATCACTAACCACCACCACCACCATCATCACTAACCACCACCACCACCATCATCATCACTAACCACCACCACCATCACTAACCACCACCACCACCATCATCATCACTAACCACCACCACCACCACCATCACTAACCACCACCACCACCATCATCATCACTAACCACCACCACCATCATCATCATCACTAACCACCACCACCACCACCATCACTAACCACCACCACCACCATCATCATCACTAACCACCACCACCACCATCATCATCACTAACCACCACCACCACCATCATCATCACTAACCACCACCACCACCATCATCATCACTAACCACCACCACCACCACCATCACTAACCACCACCACCACCATCATCATCACTAACCACCACCACCATCATCATCATCACTAACCACCACCACCACCACCATCACTAACCACCACCACCACCACCATCATCACTAACCACCACCACCACCACCATCACTAACCGCCACCACCATCATCATCACTAACCACCACCACCACCATCATCACTAACCACCACCATCATCAATATAATCATCATCATCACCACCACCACCATCATCACTAACCATCATCAATATAATCCTCATCACCATCATCATCATCATCATCAATATAATCCTCATCACCACCACCATCATCACTAATCATCATCATCATCACCACCATGTTGAGTTGTGCTAAGGGGTTGAATGGTGTTCAGTATGTGTAGTTTTGTGAATCACCTATCACATGTAACGATCATCAACTTGTTCAACTGAGAGGAGATCTGGCAACGGTACATGTTATCAAGGTATAAAGATCAAAGACACACTTCCCACTGGATGGTAAACTCCATATCTTCAATTCCTTCATATCTAGTGTTGAGGGAATTCAATGTGGATTTTTACAGTTTCTACAAGGCATTGATTTAAAATGCTTACAAGGTGTTCAAACACTTCTTGGCAGAAATCATCTAGTTTGGCTCACACAGCTGGCTGTAGATATGGAATGCCTCCCGAATGGCACCTTATTCCTTTAGTGCCCATAGTGCTCTGCTTAAAAGTAGTGCACTATTTAGGGAATAGGGTGCCAGCTCTGCTTAAAAGTAGTGCACTATTTAGGGAATAGGGTGCCAGCTCTGCTTAAAAGTAGTGCACTATTTTAGGGAATAGGGTGCCATTTGGGATGCATCCATGCACACAATTCTAAAGCACTCATGACAGTTCCTACCAGGGGCACGAGTCCAACTTTTACAGAAAGTGTTCCTGTGCCCAAATTCAATCTAAGGATCATAGGCAAAGCACTCATGTGAGTGGAATTAAAGAAACACAACCTGTTAGTGAAGTGTTTTACAGTAACACAACCTTTTAGTGAAGTGTTTAACAGTAACACAACCTGTTAGAAGTGTTTAACAGTAACACAACCTGTTAGAAGTGTTTAACAGTAACACAACCTGTTAGAAGTGTTTAACAGTAACACAACCTGTTAGAAGTGTTTAACAGTAACACAACCTGTTAGAAGTGTTTAACAGTAACACAACCTGTTAGAAGTGTTTAACAGTAACACAACCTGTTAGAAGTGTTTAACAGTAACACAACCTGTTAGAAGTGTTTAACAGTAACACAACCTGTTAGTGAAGTGTTTAACAGTAACACAACCTGTTAGAAGTGTTTAACAGTAACACAACCTGTTAGTGAAGCGTTTTACAGTAACACAACCTGTTAGTGAAGTGTTTAACAGTAACAAAACCTGTTAGTGAAGTGTTTTACAGTAACACAACCTGTTAGTGAAGCGTTTTACAGTAACACAACCTGTTAGTGAAGTGTTTTACAGTAACAAAACCTGTTAGTGAAGTGTTTTACAGTAACACAACCTGTTAGTGAAGTGATGTAACACATGTGACCAAACTAGGGAAATGTAACAATCTATGTCACTTTGTTGGAGATTAATGAGTCTGAGTCTTAAGAGAACATACAGAGGAGGAGCATGAAACTAGACAACTACAACAATAGAGATAAACTTTATTAAGGATTTATAAAGTGTTTATAAGTAGTTTATAAATGGTTCATTATTAGTTACTAGTAATACAATTGTAAGCTTGTCATCTAGCTGCTTATTGCATACTAATACTTTAAATAATTGTATAATTAATAATACAAATAATGAATATATTATTTAGTGCAATAATTAGTAGTAGTAATATAATAATAAACATACTTTGTATATTAATTTGTATAATTATTATTATGTTATTCTCATTCATCAATACGTCTGCTTTAGACACAAGAGTAGAAGATAAAGTACTTTCTAGAAATGCATATCAATGACTTCCTCCATATATTGCCCCTTCTTTGACTAATGTCTCATAATACATTGTACCATGCTGTTCTTTCTATGAGTGCCTTGCGACAATCTCAGAGGCCCTTAATAATTGAAAGAGAATGTATTCTAAGCACGGTTGAAAAGAGAAATACAATTATCTGCATGTGAACCCTTTTAAAACCCAAAGCAGGTGAACTTCAGGTTACCTGGCAGATAAGACCTTAACTGATTAATATAATGTAGTGGCAGTGGGTGGAAGAATCACGGGTATATTCTACAGAGGGCCAATCTGTAGGGAGTTATTTTCATTCTGAAGTTGTGTTTAACTTATGAGTCATTTGCCTACCATGGGGATTTGGTATGTAGTGTGTCAAGGATAAAGAATGCAACGGCACTGGAAATACTGGAGACTTATACTCTGAGCTATGCAAGAAAGTGGATCTCAACGAATACAGGGGAAGAGTCTAAGAAAAAAATTCAAATTTCCAAGAAAATGTATTGTTAGTCATTTTAAACATGTTTCTATTATGACATCCCAAAGCTACCCGTTCCAATTACTGCATATTTAACATGGTTTGGCCATCTTGAAATCTCCTGTACTACAGGTGGAATCTTTGAGAGTAAAAGTACATGTTTTCCACAGGGTTAAAGGCAGGCTTGGTATACAATAGAGAACAGACCTCTTGGAAACAGAGAGAGAAATGCTGTCTCTTCTATTTAATTCTGGGAATGCGTTATCTGACATGGCACATCAAATGTGCCAGCAAAAAGACTGCAAAGAAACAAATCAAATCAAAGTTTACAGATCACAAGATGGGATAAAAGAACCGTATGAAAGATGTCACGATAACAGAGTGAAATAATTAAAAACGTCATAATCTTATGAAGATTACCTAAGCACATTATCAGGTCTATGCATTCAGGGGGGAGAAAAAATGCATTTCAATTTGTATACTAGTACGAACGCTTACTGAGGATTAAGTCCAAGTAAAAAATATATTCCTATATTTCATGTAGGCCTATAGCAGTTCAATAGTTCCAGTAGCAAAACAAACATTTGAAGAAATTACACCTGTTGCTCTACACAGATACTGTAAACAATAAGCGAAAGCCACACGACATGACAATGGTTGAGAGCAGCACCCGAACTTGACCAATCCATTTTGACCATCTAGATAAGGTGTGTCAAACGCATTTTGCTCACGGGCCGCATTCGGTCTTTAACGGGGTCTGGAAGGTACCAGATAACGTGTCTATATACAAGGGGTACCAGATAACGTGTCTATATACAAGGGGTACCAGATAACGTGTCTATATACAAGGGGTACCAGGTAACGTGTCTATATACAAGGGGTACCAGGTAACGTGTCTATATACAAGGGGTACCAGGTAACGTGTCTATATACAAGGGGTACCAGATAACGTGTCTATATACAAGGGGTACCAGATAACGTGTCTATATACAAGGGGTACCAGGTAACGTGTCTATATACAAGGGGTACCAGATAACGTGTCTATATACAAGGGGTACCAGATAACGTGTCTATATACAAGGGGTACCAGATAACGTGTCTTAACTGCCTTGTTCAGGGGCAGAACAGATTTTAACCTTGTGAGCTCGGGGATTTGATCTTGCAACCTTTCGGTTACAAGTCCAACGCTCTCACCACTAGGCTACCTGCCGCCACAAATATAGGTGTAATATTTCGAAACCGTTTTGGTTTGGCTTCAGTCATTCCAATGTAGACTGGATCTGGCCCGCAGGCCTTGAGGTTGACACGTGATCTAGTGCTTCATGTGAAGCTCTTAAGCATGACATCATGTCCTGTCGTAGATAAAATGTAGCCATCGAGTCTCAGAGGTGAAAGGAAATACACCTCCAACTTTAGCCATCTGGTGATTCTGTACCACGGTCTGCAAAGGAAAACATGTGTGTGTGTTTGTGTGTGTGTTTGACCTACGTGAAGGATTCTGATCCGCAGGAGAACTGCTGAGTAGCATCTGCTGGCAGCGACAACGCCTTGGGTCCTTCACATGACATGACAAATTACACTGGGCAGTTTACATTTAATTATCCCCTTGAATAATCACCTCCAAGAGAGATGATTTGGGAAGGAGGGGAGAGAAAACTAACGGAGACAATATTTAGAAACATATTTTTCTATATCAGACGTTTCACAGATGAGTGAAGTGAGGTGAAGGACCATAAAATGTCCTCTAACCTCCATTGACAGGAGAAAGGGTTAACTTACTGATGCCATCTAACCTCTATTGACAGCAGAAAGGGTTAACTTACTGATGCCATCTAACCTCTACTAACCTGAAGGGTTAACTTACTGATGCCATCTAACCTCTACTAACCTGAAGAAGGGTTAACTTACTGATGCCATCTAACCTCTACTCACCTCAAGAAGGGTTAACTTACTGATGCCATCTAACCTCTACTAACCTGAAGAAGGGTTAACTTACTGATGCCATCTAACCTCTACTAACCTGAAGAAGGGTTAACTTACTGATGCCATCTAACCTCTACTCACCTGAAGAAGGGTTAACCACATACCTATCTGATCCGCATCTGAGCTAAGGTTCTGTGGAATTACAGCTCTACCACTGTATAAACCTGGATCCCAATGCTTCCCCGGCATTCCAAGTCAGGCAATACTGCCAAACATAAATGAAGCATCCAACACATACAGTAGTGTACATTAGCTTTACTAATGAAGATCACTGACGGTGTTGCTGAGCTGTCAGTCTGCTGTGGTTAGCAGCTCTCCAGATGGGGGGTTGTATTTGGTTCTCAGAAGGACCCACAGCTGACAGCTCTGTGGTGAGGAACATGCACTGTGACAGCTGACAGCTCTGTGGTGAGGAACATGCACTGACAGCTGACAGCTCTGTGGTGAGGAACAGGCACTGTGACAGCTGACAGCTCTGTGGTGAGCAACATGCACTGTGACAGCTGACAGCTCTGTGGTGAGGAACAGGCACTGTGACAGCTGACAGCTCTGTGGTGAGGAACATGCACTGTGACAGCTGACAGCTCTGTGGTGAGGAACATGCACTGTGACAGCTGACAGCTCTGTGGTGAGGAACATGCACTGTGACAGCTGACAGCTCTGTGGTGAGGAACAGGCACTGTGACAGCTGACAGCTCTGTGGTGAGGAACAGGCACTGACAGCTGACAGCTCTGTGGTGAGGAACAGGCACTGTGACAGCTGACAGCTCTGTGGTGAGGAACATGCACTGTGACAGCTGACAGCTCTGTGGTGAGGAACAGGCACTGTGACAGCTGACAGCTCTGTGGTGAGGAACAGGCACTGTGACAGCTGACAGCTTTGTGGTGAGGTACAGGCACTGTGACAGCTGACAGCTCTGTGGTGAGGTACAGGCACTGTGACAGCTGACAGCTCTGTGGTGAGGAACAGGCACTGTGACAGCTGACAGCTCTGTGGTGAGGAACAGGCACTGTGACAGCTGACAGCTCTGTGGTGAAGAACAGGCACTGTGACAGCTGACAGCTCTGTGGTGAGGAACAGGCACTGTGACAGCTGACAGCTCTGTGGTGAGGAACATGCACTGTGACAGCTGACAGCTCTGTGGTGAGGAACAGGCACTGTGACAGCTGACAGCTCTGTGGTGAGGAACAGGCACTGTGACAGCTGACAGCTCTGTGGTGAGGAACAGGCACTGTGACAGCTGACAGCTCTGTGGTGAGGAACAGGCACTGTGACAGCTGACAGCTCTGTGGTGAGGAACAGGCACTGTGACAGCTGACAGCTCTGTGGTGAGGAACATGCACTGTGACAGCTGACAGCTCTGTGGTGAGGAACATGCACTGTGACAGCTGTAAGCTCTGTGGTGAGGAACATGCACTGTGACAGCTGACAGCTTTGTGGTGAGGAACAGGCACTGTGACAGCTGACAGCTCTGTGGTGAGGAACATGCACTGTGACAGCTGACAGCTCTGTGGTGAGGAACATGCACTGTGACAGCTGACAGCTCTGTGGTGAGGAACAGGCACTGTGACAGCTGACAGCTCTGTGGTGAGGAACAGGCACTGTGACAGCTGACAGCTCTGTGGTGAGGAACAGGCACTGTGACAGCTGACAGCTTTGTGGTGAGGTACAGGCACTGTGACAGCTGACAGCTTTGTGGTGAGGTACAGGCACTGTGACAGCTGACAGCTCTGTGGTGAGGTACAGGCACTGTGACAGCTGACAGCTCTGTGGTGAGGAACAGGCACTGTGACAGCTGACAGCTCTGTGGTGAGGAACAGGCACTGTGACAGCTGACAGCTCTGTGGTGAGGAACAGGCACTGTGACAGCTGACAGCTCTGTGGTGAGGAACAGGCACTGTGACAGCTGACAGCTCTGTGGTGAGGAACAGGCACTGTGACAGCTGACAGCTCTGTGGTGAGGAACAGGCACTGTGACAGCTGACAGCTCTGTGGTGAGGAACAGGCACTGTGACAGCTGACAGCTCTGTGGTGAGGAACAGGCACTGTGACAGCTGACAGCTCTGTGGTGAGGAACAGGCACTGTGACAGCTCTGTGGTGAGGAACAGGCACTGTGACAGCTGACAGCTCTGTGGTGAGGTACAGGCACTGTGACAGCTGACAGCTCTGTGGTGAGGAACAGGCACTGTGACAGCTGACAGCTCTGTGGTGAGGTACAGGCACTGTGACAGCTGACAGCTCTGTGGTGAGGAACAGGCACTGTGACAGCTGACAGCTCTGTGGTGAGGAACATGCACTGTGACAGCTGACAGCTCTGTGGTGAGGAACAGGCACTGTGACAGCTGACAGCTCTGTGGTGAGGAACAGGTACTGTGACAGCTGACAGCTCTGTGGTGAGGAACCGGCACTGTGACAGCTGACAGCTCTGTGGTGAGGAACAGGCACTGTGACAGCTCTGTGGTGAGGAACAGGCACTGTGACAGCTGACAGCTCTGTGGTGAGGAACAGGCACTGTGACAGCTGACAGATCTGTGGTGAGGTACAGGCACTGTGACAGCTGACAGCTCTGTGGTGAGGAACAGGCACTGTGACAGCTGACAGCTCTGTGGTGAGGTACAGGCACTGTGACAGCTCTGTGGTGAGGAACAGGCACTGTACCAGGGGGATGGCTGTCTTGCTCAACCATCCGATAGGGGCCAAAGTGATGACGTTGGGAGAGGAACCCAGGGAGTTGGAAGGAAGATGTGGGAGATCTCAAGATGTCCGTGTGGAAACGTCTGTGTGATGTCTAAGAAATGCTGTGCCTGAGAACTACAGTTTGGAAAGACAGACTTTGGCATAACTCTGTTGACGTTGATTAAAATCAATTGATAAAGAGGATGTATGTTATATTAATGGATTATTGGTTTCTTCTCTCCCTCCAACATGCCTCTTATGTATAAGCTATCCAGAATGACCCAGTGCTAAACTAATTATGTGGTAGTTACTGAGGAGTACAGTGAGGTGGTTACTGAGGAGTACAGTGAGGTGGTTACTAAGGAGTACAGCGAGATGATTACTGAGGAGTACAGCGAGGAGGTTACTGAGGAGTACAGTGCGGAGGTTACTGAGGAGTACAGTGAGGTGGTTACTGAGGAGTACAGTGAGGTGGTTACTGAGGAGTACAGTGAGGAGGTTACTGAGGAGTACAGCGAGGAGGTTACTGAGGAGTACAGTGCGGAGGTTACTGAGGAGTACAGTGAGGTGGATACTGAGGAGTACAGTGAGGTGGATACTGAGGAGTACAGTGAGGTGGATACTGAGCAGTACAGTGAGGTGGTTACTGAGGAGTACATTGAGGAGGTTACTGAGAAGTACATTGAGGAAGTTACTGAATACAGTGAGGTTACTGAGTACAGTGAGGTTACTGAGTACAGTGAGGTGATTACTAAGGAGTACAGTGAGGTGGTTACTGAGGAGTACAGTGAGGTCATTACTGAGGAGTACAGTGAGGTGGTTACTGAGGAGTACAGTGAGGTGGTTACTGAGGAGTACAGTGAGGTGATTACTGAGGAGTACAGCGAGGTGATTACTGAGGAGTACAGTGAGGAGGATACTGAGGAGTACAGTGAGGTGATTACTGAGGAGTACAGTGAGGTGGTTACTGAGAAGTACAGTGAGGTGGTTACTGAGGAGTACAGTGAGGTGATTACTGAGGAGTACAGTGAGGTGATTACTGAGGAGCACAGTGAGGTGATTACTGAGGAGCACAGTGAGGTGATTACTGAGGAGTACAGTGAGGTGATTACTGAGGAGTACAGTGAGGTGGTTACCGAGGAGTACAGTGAGGTGGTTACCGAGGAGTACAGTGAGGTGGTTACCGAGGAGTACAGTGAGGTGGTTACTGAGCAGTACAGTGAGGTGGTTACTGAGGAGTACAGTGAGGTGGATACTGAGCAGTACAGTGAGTTGGTTACTGAGAAGTACATTGAGGAAGTTACTGAGAAGTACATTGAGGAAGTTACTGAGAAGTACATTGAGGAAGTTACTGAATACAGTGAGGTTACTGAGTACAGTGAGGTTACTGAGTACAGTGAGGTTACTGAGTACAGTGAGGTTACTGAGTACAGTGAGGTGATTACTAAGGAGTACAGTGAGGTGGTTACTGAGGAGTACAGTGAGGTGATTACTGAGGAGTACAGCGAGGTGATTACTGAGGAGTACAGTGAGGAGGATACAGAGGAGTACAGTGAGGTGATTACTGAGGAGTACAGTGAGGTGGTTACTGAGGAGTACATTGAGGAAGTTACTGAGTACAGTGAGGTTACTGAGTACAGTGAGGTTACTGAGTACAGTGAGGTTACTGAGTACAGTGAGGTTACTGAGTACAGTGAGGTTACTGAGTACAGTGAGGTGATTACTAAGGAGTACAGTGAGGTGGTTACTGAGGAGTACAGTGAGGTGGTTACTGAGCAGTACAGTGAGGTGGTTACTGAGGAGTACAGTGAGGTGGTTACTGAGGAGTACAGTGAGGAGGATACTGAGGAGTACAGTGAGGAGGATACTGAGGAGTACAGTGATGTGATTACTGAGCAGTACAGTGAGGTGGGTACTGAGGAGTACAGTGAGGAGGTTACTGAGGAGTACAGTGAGGTGGTTACTGAGGAGTACAGTGAGGTGGTTACTGAGGAGTACAGTGAGGTGGTTACTGAGGAGTACAGTGAGGTGATTACTGAGTACAGTGAGGTGATTACTGAGGAGTACAGTGAGGTGATTACTGAGGAGTACAGTGAGGTGATTACTGAGGAGTACAATGAGGAGGTTACTGAGTACAGTGAGGAGGTTACTGGGGAGTACAGTGAGGTGATCAGTGAGGAGATTTCTGTTTCATTCCATTTGAAAAATGAAGAATTTCCATGTAATTTCTCATATTTTTCAAGATTTACAAAAATCCTTTACATGTCAAATATCCCACACTATGGCTGAAATCTATAAATACAATATGTAAATCCCCAAAACATGTGTGTAAAGCCATCGTGGAGGTATGAACACAGGGCTGCAGTATGCATTATGACTCACAAGTATGTCATGTTTAGCCTGGGTTCCTCCTAATGTCTGTACATTACTCTGTATATTTCCTCCTCTGCTCGGATCCTGCCTTCATTTACAGCTGTGTTACATGTCCCAGGGTGATCACCTTTGGCGTGGCACTGATTTTCTAAAATAACAGATGTCTTGTCATGCTGCTGCATGGAACTGCCATACCTTAGAGTGGGAACACTTGGCAGGACTGTGCTCGTATTCCTTTGATGTAAAAAGGCACTTTATGATACAGTTTTGGTGCCAAAACACAGGCTAGATAAATAATGGATGAAACGTAAAAGCAGATTGAACCAGGGTGATGAATCCTCGTCAACTGGCCTGTTAAGAGGAGAAGGGTTGGATCAGTGTGTCATTCAACTGATGCATAACTTTCAGTGTATTCAGAGGACAAAATCTACACAGCTATGTTACACACTATTTACACAGTGTGGCGGTTTCGGCGCCAAGATCTCTGTAAGGCCTTGTTTACACATACAAACACACACCACCAGTCCAAGGGAAGGGTTAAAGTGGTTTAGTATTATCAGAGGTCGGCAGGGTTCCATTTCTACAAAACTCTGAACAAACAGCCTGAACATTTCGTCACCAGTGGAAGGTCCTCCAACCTTTCTCTTTGGGGGTTCAATCATTGCTGAACTCATCAGTTCCTTTCTTCCGGTAAACCTCCTTCTCCACCGTACGTCCTCTCACCCCAATAACCTACTCCTTCACCTTCCGGGGGTCAAAGAAAAGACAAAGAAAAGAAAAAACCCAGGGCACGGATAAGTAGAGACCCTGATTGGTTTCACCTGTCTGCAGTTTGGCTCTGATCACAACTGGAGACAGGTGTGGCTGTTCTGCTGCAGTCTAGAAGTTTCCCCTGCGCTGTCCATGGTCCTGCCTGGGGAATACAACACATTGCTGTCCGTGGTCCTGGCATCCAGAAAACAAAGCAACCTCGCAGGCACATACTGTCCATCCACCACACAACCCCTGAAACCGCTAGAATAGTTAAGTGACACACTATTTACACAGCTAAGTGACACTATGTACACAGCTAAGTGATACTATTTATACAGCTAAGTGCCACTATTTACACAGATGAGTGCCACTATTTACACAGCTAAGTGAAACTATTTACACAGATGAGTGACACTATTTACACAGCTAAATGACACTATGTACACAGCTACGTGACACTATTTATACAGCTAAGTGAAACTATTTACACAGATGAGTGACACTATTTACACAGCTAAATGACACTATTTACACAGCTAAGTGACACTATTTACACAGCTAAATGACACTATTGACACAGTTGAGTGACACTATTGACACAGTTGAGTGATACTATTTACACAGTTAAGTGACACTATTTACACAGTTGAGTGATACTATTTACACAGTTAAGGGACACTATTTACACAGCTAAGTGATACCATTTACACAGCGAAGTGACACTATTTACAGAGCTAAGTGACACTATTTACACAGTTGAGTGATACTATTTACACAGTTAAGTAACAGTATTTACACAGCTAAGTGACACTATTTACACAGGTAAGTGATAACAACATGGATAAATGCTGTAAATATATTAAAATTATCCTTTACAACAACAACAACATATCACATTTGCAGTTTCACATGTTGACCTTAAATGTCACATCTGAAACCATATTTTACATGTTTGAATTTAGAGTTCACATGTTAAAGCCAGATTCAGTAAGTGCAAAATAAATCAAATGAATTTTCGATTTTGGTTTATATCTCTCAAATAAGAGATATTGAGTCTTAATTTGACTTATTTAGTGCTTTGACGCCACAACACTGGAAATACTGGAGCTTGTTTCCATTTCCTCCCCTTCAGGCTTGTTTACATTTTGCAGCTAATTTCTCAGCCAGACGACGTGATGATGTATAATCGAGAGTAGCCAAAATGTAATCTCGCTCATGCGCTGAGTGATGTTTACAACTTAACTGTCACTCAGCCATAGTGCAGAGTGACAGTTAGCCTCGCAGTCAGTCCAGTCGGACTGTAACCAAAGATACTGATAAGAGTACTTTTGTCACGTCCTGACCATAGTTCTTATGTGTTTTGCTTGTTTAGTGTTGGTCAGGACGTGAGCTGGGTGGGAATTCTATGTTGTGTGTCTAGTTTGTCTGTTTCTGTGTCCAGCCTAATATGGTTCTCAATCAGAGGCAGCTGTCAATCGTTGTCCCTGATCGAGAATCATATATAGGTGGCTTGTTTTGTGTTGGGGATTGTGGGTGGTTGTTTCCTGTCTCTGTGTTTGTGTTCTGCACCAGATAGGACTGTCTCGGCTTTCACGTTTGTTATGTTCATCGTTTATCGTCTTATTAAACATGTTGAACAATAACCGCGCTGCATTTTGGTCCTCTCCTTCATCCCAGGAAGAAAGCCGTTACAACTTTTTGGAATAAAATATTAAATTATTTTATGTAATTAGCCATCCATTATATTGTATACTTTGTTCTGTTCTGGAAAATAGCTAGTTTCTGCCAACCTGGTCTCAGATTCTCAGACCTTCTTAATGAGACATTTCTTCTTAACTGCCATTGTTTCCTTAACTATAGACTTAAGAAGAAAGTTAAAAAGGTTATTGGACATTTTCTTGAGCTATTTCTTATGTTTCTCCTTAAGCACAAAGTTAAGTAAAAATTTGATTATTGAAAATAAAGTTATTGGAAATGTTCTTTAATTCCTAGATAGTTAATTCTTAGAAATCTCTTTGCGCGCCAATTAACGGGATTGATTTGACAACACCCAGTGAAATAGCAGCGCGCCAAATTCAAAAACAGAAATACTCATAATAATAATTCATAAATCATACAAGTGTTATACATCGGTTAAAAGATGAACTTCTTGTTAATCCAGCCACAGTGTCAAATTTCAAAAAGGCTTTACGGCGAAAGCAAACCATGAAATTATCTGAGGACAGCGCCCAGCATACCAACACATGAAAATCAGATTTCAACCTGCCAGGCGCGACACAAAAGTCAGAAATAACTATATAATTCATGCCTTACCTTTGAAGATCTTCTTCTGTTGGCACTCCAATATGTCCATTAAACATCACAAATGGTTCTTTTGTTTGATAAATTCCGTCGTTATATCTCCAAAATGTCCATTTATTTGGTACGTTTGATTCAGAAAATACACCGGTTCCAACTCACGCAACATGACTACAAAGTATCTAATATGTAAACTTGATCCAAACATTTCAAACAACTTTCCTAATCCAACTTTAGATATTTTTAAACAAAAATAATCAATAAAATGTAAAACAGAATAAACTGTGTTCAATACAGAACGAAAACAAGGTGGAGCGAGCGTTCAGGTCGTGCGCCCCAACCACAACAGTACACTAGACTCGACCCTCATTCTGAACAGCCATAATTCTTCCTTACTCAAAGGAAAAACATCAACCAATTTCTAAAGACTGTTGACATCTAGTGGAAGCAATAGGAACAGCAAGAAAGTGCCTTAGAAATCTAGATCCACAAAAAATCCTAGATAGTTTGTCCTTGGGGTTTCGCCTGCCAAATAAGTTCTGTTATACTCACAGACATAATTTTAACATTTTTAGAAACTTTTGTGTCTTCTATCCAGCTCTACCAATTATATGCAAATCCTAGCTTCTGGGCCTGAGTAGCAGGCAGCTTACTTTGGGCACACTTTTCATCCGGATGTGAAAATAGTGCCCCCTAGCCTTAAGAAGTTTTTAAACCCTTGTCTTAAACTCAGGGCAGTGAGAGAAAAAGCTCATGAAAGCAATGGAACATGTTAATTCACACACAAACTTCATATGAAAGTTTCAGTATTGATTATTAAAACCCAAGAACATGTTGTAGAACAGTAATCTTAGTAAGAAATATGCTAACATGATTGCCATTGGAAGCTAGATAGCTAGCTAAAACGGTTGCCTAGCAACAAACATCTTCAGAAGATTTATAAGAAAATATTTGAGAATTTCATAAGAAAATCATAAAATCTTAAGATATTGTTGAGGAATTGCACTTATGAACTATCACAAAGTGTTTTGTGAATCTGGGCCCTGTTCTGCATGTTCTGTAGTGTTCTGCCTGTTGGCTAGACTAGGCAGCTACTGTAGCTAGCTAACTGGCTAAATTAGTTAACTCACTAGCTCGCTAGCAAACTAACAGTTAGCTACCGTTAGGCTCATCGTAAATCCAAAATGCTTGTTTTCTGTGTTAGCTAATTAGTCACGTTTGTCTCCCTTCCACAACATGAACATCTAAAAAGCTAGCATTACTATATCAGAGATGTCAAGGTAATATAGCTAATATCTAATGACCTTGTGAATGTATCAATAGTTGTAGCTAAGTTAGCTGTCAGTCATATAGAGTATATTTTCTGTCAATTGCTGGCAGCACCATTTCACCAGGTCAAATTTTTAGTACAGGTAAACGTACTTGGTGGATAAAGGTGATTCTGATTCATCAATGATTGCTTTTAGGAGAATCTGCTGCCTGAATATGGCACATATAGGTCTAAAAAGAGAAGGAGAGCCAGGGACAGAGGTCCAAGGGTCTGTGGAGGATTGCTGAGGGCCAGTGTAGAAACAGGGTCCATGTAGAGGGTAAGAGGATCACACAGGGCCAGGGGAGGGAACAGGAGAAGAGGTAGAAGCAGCAGAGGCAGAATCTGGGAAATATCCCTGCTGACAGGGAGAGAGTTGATCATCATCAAGATAGACGTGCACAGCTGTGTGAGCCACACAACACCATGTCTGATTAGTCTAAACCAAATCTAGACCAGATTGTCAACTCTGGTACTCATGTCAACCAGGAAGTATAGCTGTTTTTTTTACTCATCAACTTTAGGTGTATCTTGAACAGCTGTCGGAGAGAGAGAGAGACACATGGTGATTTGACGATGATGCTGGAGAGGACACCAGGAGCTCTTTTTGATGTGGTCCATCTCATCCAGGCCAACCAGGGAGGTGCAGGGGGAGGCCCTTTTTGGTGCACCTGTGGCAGGTGTCATGAAATGCCAACTGACTGTGGAGAAGTGTTGTGGTGGGGGGCTAACCGCCTGCATCAGTACAGCGCTACACATGTACACTTCCTGCCTGGAGCCTGGAAACCGTGAGCAACATCAGGGTCTACAGGAATGATCTGTTAGCCCTGGATGAGAGCGAGGAACAGGGAGAAGACCATGCGGAGTACAGGCGTGCTGCCTACCGGCAGTTTATAACTGTCGGCAGCATGGCATGCTTCGGCAGGGTCACAGAATTGTTATTCCAAGCTGCTGCGTGTGGCACATCAGAGACGCTTTCCCTGACACTAATGGCCTGTATAAAGGATTCACTCCTGGCAGACTTAGAGAATTCTGTCCATGTATTTGTTTGTTCATTTGTGTATGTGTTCGCCAACTCTAATCCACTGTTTATTATAAACAACTGATGTTACAGACAAAGGTTGAATATAGTGCAAAATGTTTTATTTGTTCAACAAATATATATATTTTTTATATGAAACAGAATCATAGAACACAGAATTTGACGGTGTATAATTACATTTATTTAGACATAAGACAACATTCATGAGTGACAATGTACTCATAAGGTTTATTTATAGGTGGATTAGTAGAGAGGACTGTACAATACATTATCAATAACATGAGGTTATTTACAATTGCTATTATAGGCAAATTAGGTTTATTTAGTTGAGTAGAAGGGACTGTACAATAACACAATGTACAATAACATAATGGTGGTTATTTGTTATTGTTATTTACAATAAACTATAGGAACTAATTGCGAGCTATTGGTATTCAGTGTGCATGTGTGCTTGTGTGTGCATGTGTGTGTGCGTGCGTGCATGCGTGCGTGCGCGTGCGTGCGTGTGTGTGTGTGTGTGTGTGTGTGTGTGTGTGGGTGTGTGTGTGGGTGTGCGCACACACGCATGTGGGCATGAGGTTCCTGTCAAGAATCAGGAAAAGACTCAGATGCAGACATTTTCGAAGTAACAAAAGTTTATTACAAAAACAGGGGGGCAGGCAAATGACAAGTCAAGGGCAGGCATAGGTCAGTAGTCCAGAGCAGAATCCGAAAGGTACAGAACGGCAGGCAGGCTCAGGGTCAGGCCAGGCAGAGGTCAGTAATCCAGGGTGGTTGACAAAGTACAGAACGGCAGGCAGGCTCAGGGCAGGCAGAATGGTTAAAACCGAAAACTAGAAAACAGGAACTAGAGAAAGACAGAAGCACGGGGAAAACGCTGGTAGGCTTGACGAAACAAAACAAACTGGCAACTGACAAACAGAGAACACAGGTATGTATACACTGGGGATAATGGGGAAGATGGGCGACACCTGAAGGGGGGTGGAAACAAGCACAAAGACAGGTGCAACAGATCAGGGTGTGACAGTGTCAGGTCATTCTTGCAGATCCCAGGGAGAGGGAGGTACAGATACACCTACAAACATTCTGTTTGACCCTAATTTTAAAAAACACGCCTGTTTTTAATCTCATCACTCATACCTAGCCCTCGGCTGACATAAGCCTGAACCAGCACCTGGATGGGTGGTGGTGGAACCTCAGGGAGAAGGCCAAGATTCCTAGGGTCACTGGCTACACGAGGGAGAATCCTTGGCATTCCCACGTTGGATGCCAACCTCTGTCTGACCACACCTGCTTGCAGCTCAGGGATGTAACTGTAGGGTTTTGGGGTCTTCTTCGCAAGCACTTTCCATCACTTTATACTGGTAGTTAACGACTTTTAAACATTTACAACTACTTTCTTGTTATATAGTTTGCTTAATTCGGTTATTTTGCCGGCTAGTCATTGAACGAACACATCATCAGCTAATGTTAGTTACAATGAAGAAAGTGGTTGTATCTGTCAGTCAAGTATACCTGTTCATCAGAAACAATGCCATTTCCCCAGCTCGTCTAAGATGGAGTTGACTCCGGAGCTCCCGCCACCTTTCAAAACTGTCACCAATATTTCTTCTTCTTTGAGGTTTATTGGCAGACTACACTCATAAGGTGTATTGTTGTCACCTACTGTACAGGGTCGTACAAAATAAGTAACAACGTGCTTCATCTGACTCTTCAACTACTAACCTACATATTTATTCCTTTAACAAACACTTGTCACGTGACCAAACACTGCAGCTGCTTCTGTACATACGGTCTTAACTCATATCTCACATACCCAAGTTTTACATAAGTCAGGAGAACCACTTCATCAAAGGACAGTAAAACCGATGGACTTTGCTCCTTCTTTCCATCTATCATTCAATTCAAGTGACATGCACCTACCACCCCTGTCACCCCAAAAAACATCCTTGCTCGTGAATTACACTCCAGCCATAAACTGCTGTACATATACAACTATAGCCCTTTCTACTCCACTCTTCTTCACCATTGTCGACTCATTCTCACCAACTGTGCTTGCGGCAAGATCATCGCACAACACTTCCGCTTTCGCCATTGCTCCTCCAGTCATCCCCCGGACTCCCTCGCTCTTTGCTGTGAATGAGGCAAGAGTTTGGGTTCTCGAAGTAGAACCCCTATTGTCCTCATTCCAGCACAGCTGTTGCTTCACCAACTTTCTCTCCATTTCCTCCATTTTGTCCACACTAGTCGCCGCCATTTCCGACTCCCCGCTGTTTGTTCCTCCTTCCAGGGCTCGATGACTTATTCTTCTTTTCGTGTCCGTGGCCTTGACTCCCTGTCCAATGTCGGTCATCTCCGCCCCCTTCCGGACATGATCCGAAACGATACCTTCACCAATATTTACTCTTCACCTCCTAATATCTTGTTGTTTTCGGTTAGTTTTTTTTTCTCGTGGGTTGATAGTAACACTTAAGATCTTGGATTTCCGTGAATTGTTCTGCCATTTGCTCAGATCATTGCTAAGACTGCGTTGTACCAGGGTGCTGTCTTGTCACGAGAACAATGATTCTTGTTGTGTATGTCTGATGCAAACACATTCCATTGATTTGTTTTGTCGCCCTAACATAAAAAATCATTAATATAAACAAACTGACATAGCAGAATTCGAACTTACACTTACTGAGTCTGGCTTTAACACCACCTATATCACCTCACATGTGAATTGCAGTTTGTGAAAGCAAAACATAAGCCCCAAAGTATTAATAGCAAAACAAATATTGCAAGGAGACAAACCCCCAAAATGTGCAGATTTTTTATTTATTTTTCTCCTGCTATTGTCCCTCTCTTTGGTTATGTTATCCTGGTCCTTTGGTTGTTACCCTAGCCTTTGGTTATGTTACCCTAGCCTTTGGTTATGTTACTCTGGTCCTTTGGTTATGTTACCCTGGTCCTTTGGTTATGTTACCCTAGCCTTTGGTTATGTTACCTCGGTCCTTTGGTTATGTTACCCTGGTCCTTTGGTTATGTTACCCTAGCCTTTGGTTATGTTACTCCGGTCCTTTGGTTATGTTACCCCGGTCCTTTGGTTATGTTACCCTGGCCTTTGGTTATGTTACCCTGGTCCTTTGGTTATGTTACCCTGGTCCTTTGGTTATGTTACCCCGGTCCTTTAGTTATGTTACCCTGGTCCTTTGGTTATGTTACCCTGGTCCTTTGGTTATGTTACTCCGGTCCTTTGGTTATGTTACCCTGGTCCTTTGGTTATGTTACCCTGGCCTTTGGTTATGTTACCCCGGTCCTTTGGTTGTGTTACCCTGGTCCTTTGGTTATGTTACCCTGGTCCTTTGGTTGTGTTACCCTGGTCCTTTGGTTGTGTTACCCTGGTCCTTTGGTTATGTTACCCTGGTCCTTTGGTTATGTTACCCTGGTCCTTTGGTTATGTTACCCTGGTCCTTTGGTTATGTTACCCTGGTCCTTTGGTTATGTTACCCCGGTCCTTTGGTTATGTTACCCTGGTCCTTTGGTTGTTACCCTAGCCTTTGGTTATGTTACCCTGGTTCTTTGGTTGTGTTACCCTGGTCCTTTGGTTATGTTACCCTGGTCCTTTGGTTATGTTACCCTGGCCTTTGGTTATGTTACCCCGGTCCCTGGTCAGTCCCAGGATGGGAGACCAGATGTAGCTGGAAGAGGTGATAATAAATGTGTGGGAAACATTTTTTTCACGTGAAAAATGTACATGTGAAACTTCACACATATCCGAAAACCACGTCTGACTCTGGAAAAATTCTGACCACTTCTGACTCAGGACATTTTTCATGTGATTTGTTCACACGTGTCTAAATGTGATTTCTTTCCAAACAGTTTTTTTGTAAGGGTGACCATCACACAATATATTCAATCAACTCCTACCACTGCCTACAATGCATATGCATGACAACTACTGTACCTCAGAGGAGGTCAAACGAGCAATCAGATAACACGTCCAATCATGCAATCACCTTAACTACATGATACCAGCCACTCTGCCGTCTGTATCAATCACTATTCAAGGTGGCAATACCAAACATCCGTTTTATTTATTGTATCCGTGCTAATCAACCTCAGTCGGGAGCCAGCCACTGTGTTGATGGCAGGTGGTGACAGTCATTAACTAGCAGTACCAGGTGGGATAGCAGCTATTGTCACTCAAGATGTTGTTTTGGCATTTGTTTCTGACACAACCTTTATTTTATGGAAATGAAATTGACTGGTTCATGGCTGGGTCATGGCTGGTTCATGGCTGGTTCATGGCTGGGTCATGGCTTGTTCATGGCTGGGTCATGGCTGGCTCATGGCTGGCTCATGGCTGGGTCATGGCTGGTTCATGGCTAGGTCATGGCTGGTTCATGGCTGGGTCATGGCTGGTTCATGGCTGGCTCATGGCTGGCTCATGGCTGGCTCATGGCTGAGCCAGCAGGATAACATGAATGCATGTTATGCATGCAGGATAACTACACCTCCATACTCACCTCACCTCCCTTCACAATGTCACTGTGATCGTTGAGAAGTTTGGGAATCAATGCATGATGTTATGTCAGATAGTGCGAAGACTCTGCCTGCACTGATGTAGGTTGAGGAACGACTATTAACTATTAACTACTACTATAACTACTACTACCACCATCACTACTACTACTACCACCAGTACCACTACCACTACCACTGCGACAGTATCTAGGATGGAGAGAAGTCTGTCCATAATAAAGCACTGCTCTACCTTCTTAACAGCACTATCAACAAGGCAGGTCCTACAGGCCCTAGTTTTGTCGCACCTAGACTACTGTTCAGTCGTGTAGTCAGGTGACACAAAGAGGAACTTAAGAAAATTACAATTGGCTCAGAACAGGGCAGCACGGCTGGCCTTTGGATGTACACAGAGAGCTAACATTAGCAATATGCATGTCAATCTCTCCTGGCTGAAAGTGGAGGAGAGATTGACGTCATCACTACTTTTATTTATGAGAGTTATTGACATGTTGAATGCACCGAGCTCTCTGTCTAAACTACTGGCACACAGCTCGGACACCCATGCATACCCCACAAGACATGCCACAAGAGGTCTCTTCACAGTCCCCAAGTCCTGAACAGACTATTGGAGGTGCACAGTACTACATAGAGCCATGACTACATTGAACTCTATTCCACATCAGGTAACTGATACAAGCAGTAGAATCAGATTTTAAAAAACAGATAAGAATACACGTTATGGAACAGCAGGGACTGAGAAGAGACACAAACATAGGCACTGACACATGCGTACAGACACACGCTAACATACGCACTATACACACACGTACAGATTAATTTTGTGTTGTACATGTGTGGTAGGGGGCCTGAGGGCACACACTTAATATGTTGTGAAATCTGTTATGAAATCTATTGTAACGTTTCAAAAAATGTATAACTGCCTTAATATTGCAGAACCCCAGGAAGAGTATTTTTTGTATCTTTTACTTAACTAGGCAAGTCAGTTAAGAACAAATTCGTATTTACAAGGACGGCCTACCGGGAAACAGTGGGTTAACTGCCTTGTTCATGGGCAGAATGACAGATTTTTACATTGTCAGCTCAGGGATTTGATCCAGTAACTGGTTACTGGCCCAACGTTCCAACCACTAGACTACCTGCCTTGGTAGCAGCTAATGGGGATCCATAAAAAATACAAATACTACCACTACTGCAACTACTGCTACTACTACTAGTACTACGATTACTACTACTACTGCTACAACTAGTACAACTACTGCTGCTGCTACTACTAGTACTACTATTACTACTACTACTACTGCTGCTGCAACTAGTACAACTACTGCCACTGCTACTACTAGTACTACTATTACTACTACTACTAGTACTACTACTACTGCTGCTACAACTAGTACAACTACTGCTGCTGCTACTACTAGTACTACTACTAGTCCTACTACTACTACTACTGCTGCTGCTACTAGTACTACTATTACTACTACTGCTGCTGCTACTACTAGTACTACTATTACTACTACTACTGCTGCTGCTACTACTAGTACTACTACTACTGCTACTAGTACAACTACTGCTGCTGCTATTACTAGTACTACTACTACTACTACTTCTGCTACAACTAGTACAACTACTGCTGCTGCTACTACTAGTACTACTACTACTATTGCTGCTGCAACTAGTACAACTACTGCCACTGCTACTACTAGTACTACTATTACTACTACTACTACTGCTGCTACAACTAGTACAACTACTGCTGCTGCTACTACTAGTACTACTACTACTGCTACTAGTACAACTACTGCTGCTGCTATTACTAGTACTACTACTACTACTACTTCTGCTACAACTAGTACAACTACTGCTGCTGCTACTACTAGTACTACTACTACTATTGCTGCTGCAACTAGTACAACTACTGCCACTGCTACTACTAGTACTACTATTACTACTACTACTACTGCTGCTACAACTAGTACAATTACTGCTGCTGCTACTACTAGTACTACTACTACTACTACTACTACTACTACTACTACTACTACTACTACTGCTGCTACAACTAGTACAACTACTGCTGCTACAACTAGTACAACTACTGCTGCTGCTACTACTAGTACTACTACTACTACTGCTGTTACAACTAGTACAACTACTGCCGCTGCTACTACTAGTACTACTACTGCTACTGCTGCTACAACTAGTACAACTACTGCTGCTGCTACTACTAGTACTACTACTACTACTACTACTACTACTACTACTACTGCTGCTTCATGACAATGACATTGTTAATATTGTGTAAGAAGGTAATTGGGAAAATTGCATTTATCAAAAAGCTGACCTTAGCGAAAACGATATAGGCCTACTCTTGGCTTATGTATTCATCACATTCATACTACTGTGATATTATCATGCATAAATAAATGCACACTTAAGACACATTTATAGTGGTTACATGCTGGTCAAGAATAGATTGAATGAGTGCTTTTCTTCTCCTGATGAGTCAGAGGCCAGACATAATACTTTCTGCAGTGTTTTAGAGGGCTCTCTATATGTGCTTTATATGTTAATGTATATGGATGTATAGATTACAGGTAATGACAAACAGGCCTATATTAGTGTATATAGTTACAGAAGCATGAAGGTACGATGACATTTACTTTGATTTGTTGATGATCATACAGTCAGTGGGTTGTTGTTGTGTGTTGTTGTTGTTGTGTGTTGTTGTTGTTGTGTGTTGTTGTTGTTGTGTGTTGTTGTTGTTGTGTTGTTACTATTGGATCAAGTATACATCTTTCATACCCATCTGGTACTTCCTCTGATGTGCACATTCATTCATTGGCAATTCATATTCAAATGTATTTCCAGTTGTGTGTTCTTTTAACAACAACTGCTAAGTACAGTACAGTAATGACAACGTAATTATTCTGACTTTAACATATTTTATCCTCATGGTGACATCACTATACTGTATCTTATTGGAATTTGCATACCCCATTTCCTTGTATATTTACTCACCCCATTTCCATGTATATTTACACACCCCGTTTCCTGCTATTTGTACACCCCATTTCCTTATATATTTACACACCCCATTTCCTTGTATATTTACACACCCTGTACACCCCATGTACACCCCACCTTGTACACCCCATTTCCTTGTATATTTACACACCCTGTTTCCTTGTATATTTACACACCCCATTTCCTGCTATTTGCACAGCCAATTTCCTTTGATATTTACACACCCTGTTTTCTTCTTTATTTACACACTACATTTCCTTCTATATTTACACACCCAGTTTCCTTCTATATAAGTGACCATAAACTGTGCACAGAGAACTGCGGACAGAGGAAACTCCCCACTGGAACAGTGGACTTCAACATGCTGTATATCCAGCCAGAGTGCAGCCAGTACAGATCTCTTGTCAACAGTGCAGCTCGATCTTCAACTAACACTCACACTTGTCTTTTCTTACTAGCCCTGACTTTACTGAAAGCTACTTATTGAGGGAAAATGTGCTTACTATGACTGTAATATACGGTTGTCTCTGTTAGCTACCCTACGATGAATGTATTAACTATAACTCACTCTGGATAAGAGCATCTGCTAAATGACTAAAATGTAACTGTAACAGGTGGTGAGGTGGTGAGTGCAGCCAGTGTTATTCTTGGGTTATATTGTGATCTCATATATTGTGATCTCATCTCATGGCCTCCCGGGTGGCGCGGTGGTCTAGGGCACTGCATCGCAGTGCTAGTTGCGCCACCAGAGTCTCTGGGTTCGTGCCCAGGCTGGGCTGGGTTCGCACCCAGGCTCTGTCGCAGCCGGCCGCAACCGGGAGGTCCGTGGGGCGACGCACAATTGGCATAGCGTCGTCCGGGTTAGGGAGGGTTTGGCCAGTAGGGATATCCTTGTCTCAGTATGTAAAAATGTAATAAAATGTATGCACTCTACTGTAAGTCGCTCTGGTTCAGAGCGTCTGCTAAATGACTAAAATGTAAATGTAAAAATGTCATCCAGTGCAGCCAGGATCATTCTAGGGTTATTGTCACGTTCGTTGTATTGAGGAGACTAAGGCGTGATATGAATACATTCTTCTTTAATTAAACAAAGGACATTGAACAAACTAACAAAGTAACAAAACGAATGTGAAGCTATAATAACCAAGTGCTCACATGCAACTACACATAGACAAGAACCCACAAAACCAAAATGGAAAAATGGCAACCTAAATAGGATCCCCAATCAGAGACAACGATAAACAGCTGCCTCTGATTGGGAACCAATTCAGGCCACCAAAGACCTACAATTAACTAGACTTACAAAAACCCCTAGACATACAAAAAACCCTAAACAAGACAAACAAGTATACCCACCCTCGTCACACCCTGACCTGACCAAAATAATACATAAACATAGATAACTAAGGTCAGGGCGTGACATTTATTTTGTGATCACATCCAGTGCAGTCAGGATCATTCTAGGGTTATATTGTGATCACATCCAGTGCAGCCAGGATCATTCTAGGTTTATATTGTGATCTCATCCAGTGCAGCCAGGATCATTCTAGGGTTATATTGTGATCTCATCCAGTGCAGCCAGGATCATTCTAGGGTTATATTGTGATCTCATCTAGTGCAGCCAGGATCATTCTAGGTTTATATTGTGATCTCATCCAGTGCAGCCAGGATCATTCTAGGGTTATATTGTGATCACATCCAGTGCAGCCAGGATCATTCTAGGTTTATATTGTGATCACATCCAGTCCAGCCAGGACCATGCTAGGGTTATATTGTGATCTCATCCAGTGCAGCCAGGATCATTCTAGGGTTATATTGTGATCACATCCAGTGCAGCCCTCTCTCTCGCTCCAGGGTTGCGGTGAAACCCAAGGACAGCAGGTGAGTCACAGCAGGTGCCGTGACAGTAGTCCAGGATCTAGGACAGCAGACTGCCTCCAGCTGGCACGAGCTAACCCCCCCACCCGTCTCCTTCCTCCCCCCTGCCAGGCAGAGCAGGACAGGCCAGGCCAGGCAGGCCACAGCCAGCATACCGGAGCTTGGCTAGGTTTCTGGACCAAGGTTAGGTTAGCAACAATGGCCTGAGAGGAGAGCAGAGCACCAGGGGAGACTGAGTCTTAATGTAAACCAACTCATCTATAAATGAGGCCAGGAGGTTGATGGATGGCAGAGGGGTATGAACTGGACTACTGTGTGTATATGAATGGGGTAGCGTAGTTGGTGAAAGAGCTGTCTTTGATTGAATGAACCACATTCTCCTTTACAATAGGTGAGTACATGTATGACCGCTACCATTTTCACATTGGTAGGGGGGATCGGCAGTTACTGTTTTGAAGGCACACATTCTATATTTTGTCAAATCTGAGAATGTATAGTAGCTCATGTGTACATAATGCATCAATACAAATGTACAGTCACAACTGTTACCCCATGATAATATTTAGAGCATCACTGAAGATTGTTTTTACGGGAGAGAGAGAGAGAGAGAGAGAGAGAGAACACAAAGCCCAGAGGACAAGACACAGAACAGGACTCTAATTTCCAAGTCAGTCTTAGCTATGACATAATCAAAATGTGACAATTCAGTGATCTAAATCATATTACAGTCAAAATATTGAGATCTCCCTCATAGTTTTCTAAATGAAAATGCTTATCTTAGAGGGTAGTTTAGTATCTACTAAATGTAATCTTTATTTAATTACATTTTGTTCTCAACCAACCTCAGATAACCAGACTGACCTTTGACCAGTTAATCTGACCTATTAGGAACACTGCAATATATATTAATGTGTTCTTCTCCATTTCCAATCTATATTAATGCTGCCTGTTATTTTGGTAGGTAGGTATGTGGATTGGTATTTTCATCTACATTCTTCTTCTTGCACCAAATGGAGCTTTCTTGTTGAATTATTTATTGTCTCTTCACAATCGATTTGGAATCTGGAATGCTGACTCGGTATCTTCCTCGGATACCAGAACAACTGACAAGAGGAAAATAATAGATACCCTAGATAAATAAAGTTGTTTCATCACATCAGAATAGATACATTCATCAAAAGAGAAAGTCTCAGAGAATTGAGTTTGAAAACATTCCATAATAAATTACTGTAAAAATAAAATATCCAAAATACTAAAGATGCTTCCAGAGAAAGGAGACAATTATTGGTAATCGATGCTGCATGCATGTTTCAAAATGGGAAAATAACAGACGCAGCTTTTCCAGAAATCAAGTAAACACAGTTACGTATATTCTAAAAACCAGCAACACAGTAGCTTTGTGCTTTAAATATTTGTGCAAACTTTGAGCCTGCATTTTATAGGTCGACATGATATGGTGTTGGTGGGTAGACACGGTGTACTTTGTCTCACCAGTATTCAGATCCCTTGACTTTTCCCACATTTTGCTACGTTACAGCCTTATTTTAAAATCGATTAAATAAGTACAAATCCTTAGCAATCTACACACAATACCCCATAATGACAAAGCAAAAACAGGTTTTGAGAAATGTTTGTACATTTATTTAAAAAAAATCTAAATCTTATTTACATAAGTATTCAGACCCTTTGCTATGAGACTGGAAATTGAGCTCAGGTGCATTCTGTTTCCATTGATCATGCTTGAAATGTTTCTACAACTTGTTTGGAGTCCACCTGTGGTAAATTCAATTGATTGGACATTATTTGGAAAAGCACACACCTGTCTATAGAAGGTCCCACAGTTGATAGTGCATGTCAGAATAAAAACCAAACCATGAGGTCAAAGGAATTGTCCGTAGAGCTCTAAGACAGGATTTTTTTCTAGGCTCAGATCTGGGGAAGGGTACCAAAACATTTCTGCAGGATTGAATGTCCCCAAGAACACAGTGGCATCAATCATTCTTCAATGGAAGAAGTTTGGAATCACCAAGACTCTTCCTAGAGCTGGCCGCCCAGCCAAATTGAGCATTTGGGGGAGAAGGGCCTTGGTCAGAGAGGTGACCAAGAACACAATAGTTACTCTGAGTTCCTCTGTGGAGATGGGAGAACCTTCCAGAAGGACAATCATCTCTGCAGCACTCCACCAATCAGGCCTTTATGGTAGAGTGGCCAGATGGAAGCCACTCCTCAATAAAAGGCACATGACAGCCCACTTGGAGTTTACCAAAAGTCTCTCGGACCATGAGAAACAAGATTCAACTCTTTGGCCTGAATGCCAAGCGTCACGTCTGGAGTAAACCTGGCACCATCCCTACAGTGAAGCACGGTGGTGGCAGCATCATGTGGGAATGTTGTTCAGGGGCAGGGACTGGGAGACTAGTCCGGATCGAGGAAAAGATGAACGGAGCAAAGTACAGAGAGATCCGTGATGAAAACCTGCTCCAGAGCGCTCAGGACCTTCCAACAGGAAAACGAGCCTAAGCACACAGCCAAGACAACGCAGGAGTGGCTTCGGGACAAGTGTCTGAATATCCTTGAGTGGCCCAGCCAGAGCGAGGACTTGAACGCGATCGAATATCTCTAGAGAAACCTGAAAATAGCTGTACCATCCATCCAACCTGACATAGCTTGAGAGGATCTTCAGAGAAGAATGGGAGAAACTCCCCAAATAAAGGTGTGCCAAGCTTGCAGTGTCATACCCAAGAAGACTCTAGGCTGTAATTGCTGACTAAGGTACTTCAACAAAGTACTGAGTAAGGTGTCTGAATACTTATGTAAATGTGATGTTTCAGTTGTTTTGTATTCATACATTTGGAAAAATGACTAAAAACCTGTTTTTGCTTTGTCATTATTGTGCATAGACTGATGTAATCCATTTTAGAATAAGGCTGCAACCTAACAGAATGTGGAAAAAGTCAAGGGGTCTGAATACTTTCTTAGGATACATCCTAAATAGCACCCTATTCCCTATATAGTGCACTTATTTTGACCAGGACCCACAGGGCTCTTGTCAAAAGTAGTGCACTATATAGGGAATAGGGTGGCATTTGGGATGCAAATAAAGGCCTCTCCCTGTGTTACTTACTCACTTACTCTCCTCTCTCTCTCTCTCCATTTCCCTCTCCTTCTCCCCCCCTCTCTCTCCCCCCGTTTCCCTCTCCTCTCTCCCCCTCTCCTTCTCCCCCTCTCTCTCTCCCCCCGTTTCCCTCTCCTCTCTCCCCCTCTCCTTCTCCCCCTCTCTCTCTCCCCTGTCTCCCTCTCCTCTCTCCCCCTCCCCCCCCCCCCCCCCGTTTCCCTCTCCTCTCTCCCCCTCTCCTTCTCCCCCTCTCTCTCTCTCCCATTTCCCTCTCCTTCTCCCCCTCCCCCCCCCCGTCTCCCTCTCCTCTCTCCCCCTCTCCTCCTCTATGATGTCCTTCTCACCCAAACATTGATGGTAGTCTAGGCACCAGATGTTCAGTTATATCAGGATTTACATTGTTTCTGTTAGAAATATGCGCTGTTGAGTCGTTAATATGTGCTGTTGACTCTAACTTATTACTTCAATATCGTATCAACAATGAAGCTTGAACTACCTGCGTATCTGCACAAAACTATAGCTAACCAATTTCAGTATGGTGAAACAAACATCCTATTCCTAATCAAAAACAGCTTATACTGTATAATTCCATAAGAGCTTGAAAATAAAGCAAAAATATTTAGAAAAGATAGACTATCTATCCTATATATGCTTAGAACACCCCATTACATTGATGCCAGTGGTGTCTAGAGAAAGAGTAAAATGGCAGAGGAAAACATTTCCCTCAAAAAGCTCTTTAGCGGCTCAATGAAGCTGAATGATTCCTCTCAAGCACTGCTGGATCAAGTCAAATGTCTTGGTAGCAAACATCAATCCTGTTTATCGCAGCAGGGCCGGGGGACGTTTGTGCACTGCTGTTCAACAGCAACGTATCCACTCGCAGCCGAGGCCTAGAAAAGGACAACGTAGGAGCAGTTTGTTTCTGGCTTGGAGCAACACAGCTGCCTGCCTGCTCCAGTCACACATTCAGCTATGATTGATGTGAAACAATTTACCCTCGCAACTTTTATGCTTTCGTCCAGTGAATAAATTATAGACTAGCGTTTAGGGAATGAATGGTGATTGGATTATTAATATTGGTGTCTCGCATAACTATTTATTTATTTCTATCGATATAGATATATATAAATCACAAACCGCCTCAAGTTAGCATCAACATTTTTGACACACATTTTGGAAAACAACAGCTGCCAATGACCAGTTGTCTAAAGACTCAAATGAGTGTGTTATTTTAAAATCAGTCATTCCAATCTCCTTCCTATACCGTCAGTAATTGTTAACATTGAATGATGCCTCATTGATAGAACTCATTATGGAATTTGGGTGCTTGACGATCAGTATACGTTGTTGGTGTCAAGAGCTGTTAGGTCAGACTACATTCCCACAGATTACGGGTTGTTATGGCACCAATTTACTTCCTGTTGTGAATGATGTCACAGGGGCCATGTGCGATTGTATGATATGCCACTTACCAGTGTCATAGGGGTCATGTGGTGAGTGGAGAGTGTCCTGTAGATTTACCACAGTGAAACTGACAGGGGTTAGGATGTCACGTCTTTCATTATACCAGTCACGCAGACATTAGTACAAGATCATGAACCAACCAAACCCTCCTCCAAGTCTATTTAAGAATTCCTCTGGAAAATAGAATTAGTCAGAGTCAGTAGGGAGCATTGCTTTGAATATGTTATGCATTTTCAAAATGTATTCAAGTGCTACAGTAGTTTGTTTTTTTCCCCTCTTTTTATAAACTTACAAGCTTCAGTGGCCTGTTGTAATTTAAATATCCTTCTACATACATTTGCAAATGTTTGTCCTCACAAATCATTATTTCAGTATGTAGATGCACTCCATAAATATGTATAGCTTAAAAAGCTGTTGGGTTTGTTTATCTGCTTTTCTAAGTGTTGATACCTTGTGAACATTTTCCTTTTTTTAAATGATAGCCAGATCATTCTTTACATAAGGCAATGCACTGGACTCTTTGCCAACATGGAATCCTAGCGTTTTTGGTTACATCTCAGCGTCTGTGCATTGTCAAAAGGTTATCTCTTGTGTCTTAGATCTTGTTCCGTCTTTAATGGGTGTAACGTCGAGACAGTGGTTCATCATGACAGGCCATCATAACATCTGACAGAGATGATGACATTGTCCATTGGCTGCTTTGACAGCCATACAGCGTGATGTATGGTGGCTGCATCAAACAGTAAACTGTTTTGGCATGGATCACTACTGTAGCAACTCGGGCAACACCTGTTGACTGAACTGCATGTGGATGAAACACAAACACATAGGCCCAAAATGGCATCGCCAGGCATAATGGGACACATTTCGTCCAAAAAAGTTAGACTTTTGACTCATCTGTCTATATAATATTCTTCCAGAGCCTTGATGATCATCCAGGTGCTTCCAGGTGCTTTTTTGGCAAACTTGAGTTAACTTTTTGGACGAGATGGGTCCCGTTATATCTGCCGAAAACCAAACACTGCATTCCACAGTAAGAACCTAATTTTATTTATAAACTGCTTTATCTAATATTAGGTTTTGGTTGAAGCTCTGATAACATTCAGTATCAAAAATATGCCAAAATAGAGAAAATCAGAAAGGGGTAAATACTTTGGGTTAATGGTGATCCCCTCTGTGCTTCTCAGACAATAAGCTTCTCCAGCTGATGCAAGCAACAAGCACAAATCCTATTTCCACGGAGCCTGCTCTGTCTGCCCTGCAGAACCTAAGGGTGATATCCTCACCTACCTTGACAGTTTGCTGTTGTGCTGCCAGTAAGTAACATGTCTGTCATGGTTTATGTAGCATTGTTTTAGAAAGACATACACAGAGAACTTGTTATAATGTCTGCTTTTTGGGTTACTTTCCATCACTATAGTAGGCCTTTTACCTGTGCCATACTTCCTGTGATTGTCTCCCTGTGATTGTCTCCCTGTGATTGTCTCCCTGTGATTGTCAGGGATTACCTGAGTGTTATTCATTAGGCACCATACAGGAGAAAAGTGACTGAAACAGTAAGGGACTAGGACAATTTAAGAAGTTTTCCTTTGCAAACCCCTTGGCTACGATTTGCTACGGTGGGCCCTAATGAACACGACCCAAATGTTTTGGTGAGATGGCCCAGGCACATGCAGTAAGACTTGGCTTACTGTGAAGCCTCTGGTAGGCCTAATCCTCCATCAAGGGGCAAGGGTTTCCCCCTCCAATCCCTATCCAGCTCTGTGGTTTAGGATATATCTCAGAGGTATTTGTCCCGGTGCTAGTCCAGCAGGATTAGATATTTCAGAGGCCTTTGTCCTGGTGCTAGTCCAGCAGGATTAGATATTTCAGAGGCCTTTGTCCTGGTGCTAGTCCAGTAGGATTAGGAGATATTTCAGAGGCCTTTGTCCCGGTGCTAGTCCAGCAGGATTAGATATTTCAGAGGCCTTTGTCCTGGTGCTAGTCCAGCAGGATTAGGAGATATTTCAGAGGCCTTTGTCCCGGTGCTAGTCCAGCAGGATTAGGAGATATTTCAGAGGCCTTTGTCCCGGTGCTAGCCCAGCAGGATTAGATATTGCAGAGGCCTTTGTCCTGGTGCTAGTCCAGCAGGATTAGGAGATATTTCAGAGGCCTTTGTCCTGGTGCTAGTCCAGCAGGATTAGGAGATATTTCAGAGGCCTTTGTCCTGGTGCTAGTCCAGCAGGATTAGATATTGCAGAGGCCTTTGTCCTGGTGCTAGTCCAGCAGGATTAGGAGATATTTCAGAGGCCTTTGTCCTGGTGCTAGTCCAGCAGGATTAGATATTGCAGAGGCCTTTGTCCTGGTGCTAGTCCAGCAGGATTAGGAGATATTTCGGAGGCCTTTGTCCCGGTGCTAGTCCAGCAGGATTAGGAGATATTTCAGAGGCCTTTGTCCCGGTGCTAGTCCCGCAGGATTAGGAGGAATTTCAGAGGCCTTTGTCCCGGTGCTAGTCCAGCAGGATTAGGAGATATTTCAGAGGCCTTTGTCCCGGTGCTAGTCCAGCAGGTTTAGGAGATATTTCAGAGGCCTTTGTCCCGGTGCTAGTCCAGCAGGATTAGGAGATATTTCAGAGGCCTTTGTCCCGGTGCTAGTCCAGCAGGATTAGGAGATATTTCAGAGGTCTTTGTCCTGGTGCTAGTCCAGCAGGATTAGGAGATATTTCAGAGGCCTTTGTCCTGGTGCTAGTCCAGCAGGATTAGATATTTCAGAGGTATTTGTCCCGGTGCTAGTCCAGCAGGATTAGGATATATTTCAGAGGCCTTTGTCCTGGTGCTAGTCCAGCAGGATTAGATATTTCAGAGGCCTTTGTCCCGGTGCTAGTCCAGCAGGATTAGGATATATTTCAGAGGCCTTTGTCCTGGTGCTAGTCCAGCAGGATTAGGAGATATTTCAGAGGCCTTTGTCCCGGTGCTAGTCCAGCAGGATTAGGAGATGCTTAACATACAGCAGCTTCCTCTGTAGGGCAGATCTGAAGGTATGAAGGTTCATCTCTGGTCTCCTCTAGTATCCTTTTGGCCTTTAGCAATGAAGGCATGTTTTCTTTCCATGCATTATATTGCTTAATCTGGTCATGTAGGTGTATGATTTAGTTGTATTCTATATGGTTCTGTTGGTAAATCTTTACTTAAAGTCTATGCTTCGTCACAGTTTATTTAATTGCTGATCTAAATAACATCATATTTTCTTACTATTTATAACAGAGTTGTGAATTCAGTTGAATGACAATGGACGATCAATTAGCCATGTGTTATATAAAACAACTGAGGCGAGCCAAAGTTAAGACTGAATTTAGAGTAGGCATTTTAGACTCATTACAAGAGAGGGGGACAGGGGATATTTCAAGCATTGATAACTAATTTCATGTGAAACCACAAGTTACTGCACAATGCACTTGAAAAATGGCACTTGAATGGCTGCCACCTTCTATAATGTTTCGTTTGTTTGTTTTGCGCCCTGGCCAACAACAAGCTAATCTTATGAGACAACCCTTTCCTTCCTAGATAATGTAATTAACAGCTCATACAATAGTAACTTGTGAGTCTAATAGGGAAACAACCATCCCCCTCTTCTGATGCTCAACAGCTTTTGTGATTCCCATGTTATAGTACAAGGAACTTTATATTAAATCTTATTTTACAAGAAGGCCAACTGTATTGGAGGCACTAGTCTGTTGTCTGCTAGCACTATTCCCATTGAACTGCACTAGCACATTGCTGGAGGATATGTTAGGGAATAAGCAAGAAGGCCAACTGTATTGATGGTAATAAGTTACAGTAGGTTTGCCACAACACAGCACCCAATAGAACTGAAAATCACTTAGAAAAGCAGCTGAATGCCGAGCCGATATTGCTTGTCTGGTATCATTCCCATTCCCACTCTACAGTACCTTAGTGGCGGTGACATGAGATGAGGGAATAGGGACACTCTACCAAGACCTAACTGTGAACGTTCCTGATAGTTCCTGCTGGATAGAAGGTCCCTGCTGGTAAGGATGATTGGTCTGGCGACAATGATAGATGGCATTTCCTGGGGCCCTGTAGGACCCCGCTGAGCTGTAAGTGACAACCAGGTGTCCTGCTCCATGCCTGTCTCCGTGTGCCTGAGGAAAAGGAGGAAAAACCCACGATCAGACTATCAGCTGATCAGAATACCCAGTGGTATATTACTATAGGAGAGACATGTTGATTAGCCAGTGGTATATTACTATAGGAGAGACATGTTGATTAGCCAGTGGTATATTACTATAGGAGAGACATGTAGATTAGACAGTGGTATATTACTATAGGAGAGACATGTTGATTAGCCAGTGGTATATTACTATAGGAGAGACATGTTGATTAGCCAGTGGTATATTACTATAGGAGAGACATGTTGATTAGCCAGTGGTATATTACTATAGGAGAGACATGTTGATTAGCCAGTGGTATATTACTATAGGAGAGACATGTAGATTAGCCAGTGGTATATTACTATAGGAGAGACATGTTGATTAGCCAGTGGTATATTACTATAGGAGAGACATGTAGATTAGCCAGTGGTATATTACTATAGGAGAGACATGTTGATTAGCCAGTGGTATATTACTATAGGAGAGACATGTTGATTAGCCAGTGGTATATTACTATAGGAGAGACATGTTGATTAGCCAGTGGTATATTACTATAGGAGAGACATGTTGATTAGCCACTGGTATATTACTATAGGAGAGACATTTTGATTAGCCAGTGGTATATTACTATAGGAGAGACATGTTGATTAGCCAGTGGTATATTACTAAATAAAATTATGAAAATATTTGATAAATAAACTAAAGTTTAAAAAAAGGATCACAATATAATGACAATAACGAGGCTATAGACAGGGGGTACCGGTACCGAGTCAATGTGCGGGGGAACAGGTTAGTCGAGACATAAGACCATATACCCTACAGCCAATCTCAATAAATCTCCATGCAGGAGCCATTCCAGGGAAGCTAAATCAGGCGTTATAATCAAGAAGAGTGACATCGTTGAGTCCTTGTCTAAACCGGTAAAAAACACAATTAAAGCAGACGTGTCGCTGAAAGAGGAGGTTATGTCCTCAAATCATTTAGATTTCAACCAGACCTACTGCAACTGCAGCCAGTCACAGACCGAGGCTGCGTCCCAAGTGGCACCCTATTCATTACATAGTGCACTACTTGTGACCAAAACCCATAGGACCCTGGTAAAAAAGTAGTGCACTAAATAGGGAATAGGGTGCTTTTTGCCATAGTCTATACTGTATGAACTAATAGAAGTTCTCAGAGATGGATTACCTGAGAAGAGCAATATTACAATAATTGGGTCTGGATATCTCTGCATTCCATTTCAACCCAGCGGACCAATCCCTGGGTGGCATTTCATTATTCCGACAGGGAATTGTCAACGTAATGAATTCATCAATGTAAGGAAAAGATAAATGGCTCAACAAGAAATAGACAGGACTATCTCCTCCTGATCTGACGATGGGAAATGGTGTTTTAGGAGAGTATTTTATTAGAGGAAAGGAGAGAAGAGACAGCCTGGTACTATATGAACATCTCTTTCAATATAGCGCTTTTCAAATATTAATGGCAACATGATTTGACCTATTCGCGAGGCACATCCCATGCAATGAGAGTCGGCTCATTTAGCGAGATAAGACCTTTGGCCCTTTAACTCAGGCTCCCCACAAGGTACAGAATGAACAATGAATATCAGAAATGCCTGCTCATGCATTTTAAATCCCTTTCTCTGTCCCTCTCTGGTTTCCGCTCTCACCAGCCGGTACCGTTCATAGAAAACCTTTCACAAAAGAAGAAATAGTGAACGTTTCAGAAAGTTAAAAGTGTCCCGTTTCATTCACTGTGTCCCGTTTCATTAACCCCCCCCCCCCCCGTTCCACAGGGATACTGGCCTATGTTGACTCCAATGCTTCCTATAGTTGTGTGAAGTAGGCTGGCTGTCCTTTAGGTGGTGGACCACTCTTGATACACACAGTAAACTGTTAAGCGTGAAAAACCCAGCAGCGTTACAGTTCTTGACACGAACTGGTTCCCCTGGCACATACTACCATACACCATTCAAAGACAGACATATATTGTCTTATCCATTCACTCTTTGAACTGCACAAACACACAATCCATGTCTCAGTTGTCTCAAGGCGTACAATTCCTTATTTAACCGGTCACCTCCCCTTAATCTGCACTGATTGAAGTGGATTTAACAAATTACATCAATAAGGGATCATAGCTTTTACCTGGATTCACCTGATCAGTCTATGTCATGGAAAGAGCAGGTGTTAATTGTGATAGCTTTGAGTAATTATCGGTTAGCTAGCCAGCTATTTTTCGCCTGCCGCGCTGCCGTCCTCCTACCTAGCCAACACTGCTAGCTAGCCAACTTCTACCGAATAGCAGCACTGTAGAAACTTACATTACAACGGAACGACTTGATTAGCGTAGTGTTAGCTAGTTGTCTTTCCTGTCCTTGTATCCATGATAATTGTGTAGTTTAGAGAAATTTAGTGAAATTGTCGAGGTTACCTAGCCAGCCTCACTTTCAACAACGTAGCCACTGCTAGCCAGGCTACTTCACCAGCCAGCAGTACTATATCATTTTAGTCAATAAGATCTTGTATTTTATTCTTATTTTTTGCAACGTAAGCTTAACTTTCTGAACATTCGAGACGTGTAGCCCACTTGTCATTCTAATCTCCTTTGCATTAGCGTAGCCTCTTCTGTAGCCTGTCAACCATGTGTCTGTCTATCCCTGTTCTCTCCTCTCTGCACAGACCATACAAACGCTTCACACCGCGTGGCCGCGCCCACCCTAACCTGGTGGTCCCAGCCCGCACGACCCACGTGGAGTTCCAGGTCTCCGGTAGCCTCTGGAACTGCCGATCTGCGGCCAACAAGGCAGAGCTCATCTCAGCCTATGCGTCCCTCCAGTCCCTCGACTTCCTGGCACTGACGGAAACATGGCTCACCACAGATAACACTGCTACTCCTACTGCTCTCTCTTCGTCTGCCCACGTGTTCTCGCACACCCCGAGACCTTCTGGTCAGCGGGGTGGTGGCACCGGGATCCTCATCTCTCCCAAGTGGTCATTCTCTCTTTCTCCCCTTACCCATCTGTCTATCGCCTCCTTTGAATTCCATGCTGTCACAGTTACCAGCCCTTTCAAGCTTAACATCCTTATCATTTATCGCCCTCCAGGTTCCCTTGGAGAGTTCATCAATGAGCTTGATGCCTTGATAAGCTCCTTTCCTGAGGACGGCTCACCTCTCACAGTTCTGGGTGACTTTAACCTCCCCATGTCTACCTTTGACTCATTCCTCTCTGCCTCCTTCTTTCCACTCCTCTCCTCTTTTGACCTCACCCTCTCACCTTCCCCCCCTACTCACAAGGCAGGCAATACGCTTGACCTCATCTTTACTAGATGCTGTTCTTCCACTAACCTCATTGCAACTCCCCTCCAAGTCTCCGACCACTACCTTGTATCCTTCTCCCTCTCGCTCTCATCCAACACTTCCCACACTGCCCCTACTCGGATGGTATCGCGCCGTCCCAACCTCCGCTCTCTCTCCCCCGCTACTCTCTCCTCTTCCATCCTATCATCTCTTCCCTCTGCCCAAACCTTCTCCAACCTATCTCCTGATTCTGCCTCCTCAACCCTCCTCTCCTCCCTTTCTGCATCCTTTGACTCTCTATGTCCCCTATCCTCCAGGCCGGCTCGGTCCTCCCCTCCCGCTCCGTGGCTCGACGACTCATTGCGAGCTCACAGAACAGGGCTCCGGGCAGCCGAGCGGAAATGGAGGAAAACTCGCCTCCCTGCGGACCTGGCATCCTTTCACTCCCTCCTCTCTACATTTTCCTCTTCTGTCTCTGCTGCTAAAGCCACTTTCTACCACTCTAAATTCCAAGCATCTGCCTCTAACCCTAGGAAGCTCTTTGCCACCTTCTCCTCCCTCCTGAATCCTCCTCCCCCCCCCCCCTCCTCCCTCTCTGCAGACGACTTCGTCAACCATTTTGAAAAGAAGGTCGACGACATCCGATCCTCGTTCGCTAAGTCAAACGACACCGCTGGTTCTGCTCACACTGCCCAACCCTGTGCTTTGACCTCTTTCTCCCCTCTCTCTCCAGATGAAATCTCGCGTCTTGTGACGGCCGGCCGCCCAACAACCTGCCCGCTTGACCCTATCCCCTCCTCTCTTCTCCAGACCATTTCCGGAGACCTTCTACCTTACCTCACCTCGCTCATCAACTCATCCTTGACCGCTGGCTACGTCCCTTCCGTCTTCAAGAGAGCGAGAGTTGCACCCCTTCTGAAAAAACCTACACTCGATCCCTCCGATGTCAACAACTACAGACCAGTATCCCTTCTTTCTTTTCTCTCCAAAACTCTTGAACGTGCCGTCCTTGGCCAGCTCTCCTGCTATCTCTCTCAGAATGACCTTCTTGATCCAAATCAGTCAGGTTTCAAGACTAGTCACTCAACTGAGACTGCTCTTCTCTGTATCACGGAGGCGCTCCGCACTGCTAAAGCTAACTTTCTCTCCTCTGCTCTCATCCTTCTAGACCTATCGGCTGCCTTCGATACTGTGAACCATCAGATCCTCCTCTCCACCCTCTCCGAGTTGGGCATCTCCGGCGCGGCCCACGCTTGGATTGCGTCCTACCTGACAGGTCGCTCCTACCAGGTGGCGTGGCGAGAATCTGTCTCCTCACCACGCGCTCTCACCACTGGTGTCCCCCAGGGCTCTGTTCTAGGCCCTCTCCTATTCTCGCTATACACCAAGTCACTTGGCTCTGTCATAACCTCACATGGTCTCTCCTATCATTGCTATGCAGACGACACACAATTAATCTTCTCCTTTCCCCCTTCTGATGACCAGGTGGCGAATCGCATCTCTGCTTGTCTGGCAGACATATCAGTGTGGATGACGGATCACCACCTCAAGCTGAACCTCGGCAAGACGGAGCTGCTCTTCCTCCCGGGGAAGGACTGTCCGTTCCATGATCTCGCCATCACGGTTGACAACTCCATTGTGTCCTCCTCCCAGAGCGCTAAGAACCTTGGCGTGATCCTGGACAACACCCTGTCGTTCTCCACCAACATCAAGGCGGTGGCCCGTTCCTGTAGGTTCATGCTCTACAACATCCGCAGAGTACGACCCTGCCTCACACAGGAAGCGGCGCAGGTCCTAATCCAGGCACTTGTCATCTCCCGTCTGGATTACTGCAACTCGCTGCTGGCTGGGCTCCCTGCCTGTGCCATTAAACCCCTACAACTCATCCAGAACGCCGCAGCCCGTCTGGTGTTCAACCTTCCCAAGTTCTCTCACGTCACCCCGCTCCTCCACTCTCTCCACTGGCTTCCAGTTGAAGCTCGCATCCGCTACAAGACCATGGTGCTTGCCTACGGAGCTGTGAGGGGAACGGCACCTCAGTACCTTCAGGCTCTGATCAGGCCCTACACCCAAACAAGGGCACTGCGTTCATCCACCTCTGGCCTGCTCGCCTCCCTACCACTGAGGAAGTACAGTTCCCGCTCAGCCCAGTCAAAACTGTTCGCTGCTCTGGCCCCCCAATGGTGGAACAAACTCCCTCAAGACGCCAGGACAGCGGAGTCAATCACCACCTTCCGGAGACACCTGAAACCCCACCTCTTCAAGGAATACCTAGGATAAAGCAATCCTTCTGCCCCCCCCCCCCCCCCCCCCCTTAAAAGATCTGATGCACTATTGTAAAGTGGCTGTTCCACTGGATGTCATAAGGTGAATGCACCAATTTGTAAGTCGCTCTGGATAAGAGCGTCTGCCAAATGACTTAAATGTAATGTAAATGTGTTCCTAATGTTTTGTACACTCAGTGTATGGTATAGTCATTTGGGTGCAAATACAATCAATAATTTATACGCTTAAAGAAAGATCCTAAATGTTGTCTTCATGAAGGCAATTCATTTCCGCAGCTGATGTTGATCCTAGTCACGCTCCTGAATCAACGTCTGCTCGAAGAACCCATCAATTTACTTTCATCTGATTGGTTTAAACTGAAATTGTTGATTGCACAAGCTATTTCTAAGCCTGAGGAAAGTCCTCCCTCCACGATAGTCACAATGAGTGCTCCCATTCATTGTTATGATAAATCATGTCAACCAGCTAGCTACGGCCAGAGGTCTTGACAACACAGTGTATGTTCTTCAACTGATGTTACCCTTCAGTGCTACAACGTCCAGTAAAAACCTTTGGTGTACAGACTGCATCTGACCATATTACACAATATTTTAGTTGTTGGTTAATTAACAGAGATTAGTAAACACCAAACTGCTTGATATGGAGGCTGTTCTGTCCTGTCTCTGGTTCTGTCCTGTCTCTGGTTCTGTCCTGTCTCTGGTTCTGTCCTGTCTCTGCCTCTGTCCTAACCTGTCTCTGCATATGTCCCGTCTCTATTTTTGTCCTGTACTGTCTCTGGTTTTGTCCTGTCTCTGGTTCTGTCCTGTACTGTCTCTGGTTCTGTCCTGTCTCTGGTTCTGTCCTGTACTGTCTCTTCATGTGTCCTGTCACTAGTTATGTCCTGTACTGTCTCTGGTTCTGTCCTGACCTGTCTCTGGTTCTGTCCTGTCCTGTCTTTGGTTCTGTCCTGTCTCTGGTCCTGTCCTGTCCTTTCCTGTCTCGTCTTGACTCTGGTTCTGTGTTCCCTGTTACCCAGGCCCTGCTCTGGATTGGTCAGTTTCTGTTCTGTCCCAGAGCCTACTCCTCAGAGTTTGGTTCCTCTCAAGGTTTCTTGCTACCTGGGAAGGTTTATCTTGCGTCTCTTTGGGGTGTTAGGCCAGTGGCCATATTGTTTGTGCCAAGCATCTCAGAGTAGGAGTGTTGATCTAGGATCAGGTCCACCTGTCCATGTAATCTTATTCATTTTCATCAAAAACGCAAATGGCACCAGGTCACTGTTAATCCCTTTGTGACAAGATATTTTTTTAATGCCCAATATAATCACATTTGTTTGATTTAAATATTTAAATAAGTACAACAAGCATTTTTAAATGAAGAACTAACTGCACCAAATGTGCCTCCCACTGTGTGTAGTGTTGTCTGTTTCTATTTATACCTGCATATACAAACAGGAAGATATTTAACTATTGCATTATTCTAGTTCTATTTTAACTTGTATCTAAGCCAACTGTGACTGTGAACCATGTGCCAGCAGCACATGGTTCAGACAAACGGAAGCTCAAAACATACTACTGTGTGTGGGGGGTGAAGTTGTGTTAAAGTGGAACTTTACGAGTGAAGGACAAATCAATAAATTACGTAACAGTAAAACAAAAATCGTGTTACTGCAAAAATAGCAGGCACCAGGATCATTGATTTGTCACGTTTCTTTTTTCTGCTTGTTTTCTCATGTTTACTTTTTCTCATTGTTCTCTCATGTTTCATTCTCCTCCTTGTTTTGTCATGCTGCTTGCTCTTCTGAAGGAGCACTTTTCATCCTCAGTTATGACATACTATAGCCTATGGCCAGAAGTGGACTGGGAAGAATTTGGCAATGGCATATAATCCACAACCCCCCCCCCCCCCCCCCCCCCCCCAAATAAAAAAAGGATATGGGGAGATTTATAAAGTCCCTTTGGGAAATATTCCGACCCCTTGACTTTTTTCACATTTTGTTACGTTACAGCCTTATTCTAAAAATTGATTAAAGTGTTATTTTCCCCCTCATCAATCTACACACAATCCTGTCATGAGAATGTTCAATCCCAATGATAATAACTATCAATCAATAGCTCTGACCAATCCCGAGGTTTGTAAGACCATGGGTATAATAACAATTAGGCAAAGACTAAGCTTTATGCAAAAGGTTAGTACAGTTTATTCAGAGAACGTTCTAGTCCATTGTACAAAAACATCCATTTTATACTGGCTCCTTACGCACATACCTTCACACAAACAGTAGATATCCTACGCACATACATACAAGTTCAAATCTTAAACTACGCCTTGCTCAGACAGTCTGTGTTTTTCCACTATACAGGTACATTGTTTAATCTGCAACATGTTTCATAATTTTCTGCAGCCTAACAGTTTCCCCCCTCCACGGGTGGAGACAGAATGTCCTGTAAGGAACACAGTAGTACAACTCGCCTGTCGATAGCTCCTCTTATCATTTGTTTCCTACTTGCACCCTGCTTATATACTAAAAAGGAGCAAACGGTCCTTGTTCTAATTCTGACTAAAACTACACACATCATCAGATTATAATTTCATGATTCTAATCAATTTCATACAATTATATGGTTTCAGAGTGGAATTATTTAATCATTTTCTTTAAACATATAAATTATTTTTTCAAATCCCCATAATTACAAAACAAAAATAGTTTTTTTGAAATGTTTGCAAATTTATTACAAATAAAAACTGAAATATCACATTTACATAAGTATTCAGACCCTTTACTCAGTACTTTGTTGAAGCACCTTTGGCAGCCACTACAGCATCGAGTCTTCTTGGGTATGACAGAAGCTAGCCAGAAGCTAGTCAGAAGCTAGCCAGTTCACTGGCTAACATTAGTATTCAGCTAACCACGGTTGGCCGTCATCAGCTATCCTTTAACTCGAAAAACTATCGCCAGTTTTGTACAACGCGACTCAGACCAGAGCATACCGGACCTATTTTCTCTCCATATCCCCGGATTTCAACCGCAAGCTCTGGACATTTACACCTGGATCTTGCAGCTAGCTATCTGCTATCCCGGAGCAAACATCAATTATTCCGGAGCTAGCCAGCTGAAGAGTTCCATCAGCCACTCCTGGGCTACAATCACCAATCCGAACCCGTTTTTACTGCCAATACGGAGACCCACCGGGCCTTCACCACTGGACTACCGACGTTATCTGCCCGAGGGAGTTATCGATCTGGCCCCTCCGTCGCAACGTAACCTGAACGCCCATCTGCGGCCCACTAATTGTTAGCTGTCTTATCGGCTGCTATCTGAATAAGTCTATCGGACAATTTTCTTGGGCCACTATAACTACATATATCTACTTTGCCAATTGGATTGGTCCGCTCAACCACACGGAACCCCACTAATCTGCCGACGGAAACGCACGAGGTGGCTAAAAACAGACCTCCATCCTCTGCCAGCTTGCTACCCATGGCCCGGCTAGCTGTCTGAATCGCCGTGACCCCAACCAACCTCACTACTCACTGGACCCTTATGATCACTCGGCTAAGCATGCCTCTCCTTAATGTCAAGATGCCTTGTCCATTGCTGTTCTGGTTAGTGTTTATTGGCTTATTTCAATGTAGAGCCTCTGGCCCTGCTCATTGTACCTTATCCAACCTTTCAGTTCTACCACCCACACATGCGATGACATCACCTGGTTTCAATGATGTTTCTAGAGATAATATCTCTCTCATCATCACTCAATGCCTAGGTTTACCTCCACTGTATTCACATACTACCATACCTTTGTCTAGCTTCATACCTTGAAGCTATTTTATTGCCCCCAGAAACCTGCTCCTTTTACTCTCTGTTCCAGACGTCCTAGACGACCAATTCTCATAGCTTTTAGCCATACCCTTATCCTACTCCTCCTCTGTTCCTCTGGTGATGTACAGGTGAATCCAGGCCCTGCAGTGCCTAGCTCCACTCCTATTCCCCAGGCGCTCTCTTTTGATTACTTCTGTAACCGTAATAGCCTTGGTTTCATGCATGTTAACATTAGAAGCCTCCTCCCTAAGTTTGTTTTATATCCTTCCGGGTATCCTGGAAGGATATTGACCTCATCAGGTCAGTAGAGGATGCCTGGTTATTTCTTTTAAATGCCTTCCTCACCATCTTAAATAAGCATGCCCCATTCAAGAAATTTAGAACCAGGAACAGATATAGCCCTTGGTTCTCTCCAGACCTGACTGCCCTTAACCAATACAAAAACATCCTATGGCGTTCGGCATTAGCATTGAACAGCCCCCGTGATATGCAACTTTTCAGGGAAGTTAGATACCAATATACAAAGGCAGTTTTTTCAAGCAGAAATTTGCTTCCTGCAACACAAACTCAAAAAAGTTCTGGGACACTGTAAAGTCTATGGAGAATAAGAGCACCTCCTCCCAGCTGCCCACTGCACTGAGGATAGAAAACTCTGTCACCACCGATAAATCCACTATAACTGAGAATTTCAATAAGCATTTTTCTACGGCTGGCCATGCTTTCCACCTGGCTACCCCTACCCCGGTCAACAGCACTGCACCCCCCACAGCAACTCGCCCAAGCATTCCCCATTTCTCATTCTCCCAAATCCAGTCAACTGATGTTCTGAAAGAGCTGCAAAATCTGGACCCCTACAAATCAGCTGGGCTAGATACTCTGGACCCTTTCTTTCTAAAACTACCCTTTCTTTCTAAAACTAAACTAACTATCAACCCCTATTACTAGCCTGTTCAACCTCTCTTTCGTGTAGTCTGAGATTCCCAAAGATTGGAAAGCAGCTGCGGTCATCCCCCTCTTCAAAGGGGGGGACACTCTTGACCCAAACTGCTACAGACCTATATCTATCCTACCCTGCCTTTCTAAGGTCTTCGAAAGCCAAGTCAACAAACAGATTACCGACCATTTCAAACGCGCTCCAGCAGGTATAGCTCTCTGGTCACCCCCAAAACCAATTCCTCCTTTGGCCGCCTCTCCTTCCAGTTCTCTGCTGCCAATGACTGGAACGAACTACAAAAAGTCTCTGAAACTGAATACACTTATCTCCCTCACTAGCTTTAAGCACCAGCTGTCAGAGCAGCTCACAGATTACTGCACCTGTACATAGCCCATCTATAATTTAGCCCAAACAACTACCTCTTCCCCTACTTTGTTTATTTATTTATTTTGCTCCTTTGCACCCCATTATTTCTATCTCTACTTTGCACATTCTTCCACTGCAAATCTACCATTCCAGTGTTTTACTTGGCCACCATGGCCTTTTTTGCCTTTACCTCCCTTATCTCACCTCATTTGCTCACATTGTATATAGACTTATTTTTCTACTGTATTATTGACTGTATGTTTGTTTTACTCCATGTGTAACTCTGTGTTGTTGTGTGTGTCGAACTGCTTTGCTTTGTCTTGGCCAGGTCGCAATTGTAAATGAGAACTTGTTCTCAACATGCCTACCTGGTTAAATAAAGGTGGCATTTTTTTAAAGAAATAAATGACACTACAAGTTTGGCAAGCCTGTATTTGGGGAGTTTCTCCCATTCTTCTCTGCAGATCCTCTCAAGCTCTGTCAGGTTGGATTAGGAGCGTTGCTGTACAGCTATTTTCAGGTTTCTCCAGAGCTGTTCGATCGAGTTCAGGCTCTGGCTGGGCCAGGCTCTGGCTGGGCCACTCAAGCACATCCCGAAGCCACTAATGCGCTGTCTTGGCTGTTGTTCTAATGGAAGGTGAACCTTCACACGAGTCTGAGGTCCTGAGCGCTTTGGAGCAGGTTTTCATCAAGGATCTCTCTGTACTTTGCTCCATTCATCTTTCCTTCAAACCTGGTCTGAGAGTCTTCAGGTGCCTTTTTGGCAAGCTCCAAGCGGGCTGTCATGTGCCTTTTACTGAGGAATGGCTTCCATCTGGCCACTCTACCATAAAGGGCTGATTGGTGGAGTGATGTAGAGATGGTTGTCCCTCTGGAAGGTTCTCCCATCTCCACAGAGGATCTCTGGAGCTCTGCCAGAGTGACCATTGGATTCTTGGTCACCTCCCTGACCAAGGCCCTTCTCCCAGGATTGCTCAGTTTGGAAAGGCGGCGAGCTCTAGGAAGAGTCTTGGTGGTTACAAACTTCTTCCAATTAAGAATGATGGAAGCCACTGTGTTTTAGGGGGATCCTCAATGCTGCAGTCATTTTTAGGTACCTTCCCCAGATCTGTACCTCGACACAATCCTGTCTCGGAGCTCTACGGACAATTCCTTCGACCTCATGGCTTGGTTTTTGCTCTGACATGCACTGTCAACTGTGGATCCTTATATAGACAGGTGGGTGCCTTTCCAAATCATGTCCAATCAATTGAATTTACCACAGATGGACTCCAATCAAGTTGTAGAAACATCTCAAGGATGATCAATAGAAACAGAATGCACCTGAGCTTAATTTTGAGTTGCATAGAAAAACGGTCTGAATACTTATGTAAATAAGGTTTTCTGTTATTTATTATTAATAAATTAGCAAAAGTAGCTAAAAACCTGTTTACGCTTTGTCTTTATAGGGTATTGTGTGTTGATTCCTGAATTATGTTATTTATTTAAGGCTGTAATGTAACAAAATGTGGAAAAAGGGTTTGGGGTGATGGTCGGATTCGCGCTTATCGTTGAAGGAATGAGCGTTACACCGATGCCTGTACTCTGGAGTGGGATCGATTTGGTCCCATAGCATCATCGGACTGAGCATGTTGTCATTGCAGGCAATCTCAACACTGTGCGTTACAGGGAAGACATCCTCCTCCCTCATGTGGTACCCTTCCTGCAGGCTCATCCTGACATGATCCTCCAGCATAACAATGCCACCAGCCATTCTGCTCGTTCTGTGCGTGATTTCCTGCAAGACAGGAATGTCAGTGTTCTGCCATGGCCAGTGAAGAGCCCGGATCTCAATCCCATTGAGCACGCCTGGGACCTGTTGGATCAGAGGGTGAGGGCTAGGCCATGCCCCCCAGAAATGTCTGGGAACTTGCAGGTCCCTTGGTGGAAGAGTGGGGTAACATCTCAGAGCAAGAATTGGCAAATCTGGTGCAGTCCATGAGGAGGAGATGCACTGCAGTACTTAATGCAGCTGGTGGCCACACCAGATACTGACTGTTACTTTTGATTTTGACCCCCCTCCCCCTTTGTTCAGGGACACATTATTCAATTTCTGTTAGTCACATGTCTGTGGAACTTGTTCAGTTTATGTCTCAGTTGTTGAATCTTGTTATGTTCATACAAATATTTACACATGTTAAGTTTGCTGAAAATAAACGCAGTTGACAGTGAGAGGACGTTTCTTTTTTTAATGAGTTTATTATAACACCATTTAATATAGAGTACCCGGACCAGGAGTAGTCAGTCAATATATAATGCTGCTGGCTGTGAGGTTTTAAAACACACCGTGTGGCCCATCAACCTCCCTTATATTAACCAATGTCAGATGAGGCTGGTGCGAGGAGCTATAGGAGGACGGGCTAATTGTAATGGCTGGAATAGAATAAATAGAACGGTATCAAATCCATCTAACATATGGAAACAACATGTCTGACTCTGTTCCATGTATTCCCTGCCAGCCATTACAATGAGCTGGTCCTCCTATAGCTCCTCCCACCAGGCTGTCAGATGTTGGTGGATCCTGATACCAGAAGTGGATTCTCCTCAGATCAATCACCTGCTCTCCTATCTATCTACATCCATGGTGAAGTCTAGCAAACAGGGATTCATTATTAGGGTTGTGTAGGAGCTGTGGTAAGTCGGTGTGTGTGGTGCTCTGTAGTATGCAGCAGCCAGGTTGCACCATCAGAGGACTGAGTGATGTCCCTTCTGTGGGGCTCTGTGCCTGTTTGTTGACACACACTTGCTGAAGCTCAGGCTGAGCTCCACTAGGGACTCTCATCCCTCCTATTCAACCATCAGTCACCTCATTAATTACACACTGATTTCCCCTCACATTCACCACTCTGGCTCTCAGCAGCAAATAGAAAGGGAGAACTTGAAGAGGTAGCTGCACCGTATATCGCTCAGGTGAAATACATCATTAACAACCAATGTTTCAAATCAAATCACATTTTATTGGTCAAATACACATGTTTAGCAGATGTTATTGCGGGTGTGGCGAAATCATTGTGTTTCTAGCTCCAACAGTGCAGTAATATCTAACAATTCACAGGAACACACACAATACACACAAACCTAAAAGTAACAGAATGGAATTAAGGAATATATAAATATTAGGATGAGCAATGTCGGAGTGGCATAGACAAAGAATAGAATACAGTATACACATATGAGATGAGTAAAGCAAAAGTATGTAAACATTATTAAAGTAACTAGTGTTCCATTATTAAAGTGGTCAGTGTTTTCAAATCTATGTATATAGGGCAGCAGCCTCTAAGGTGCAGGGTTACAAAACCGGGTGGAAGCCGCTTAGTGATGACTATTTAACAGTCTGATGGCCTTGAGATAGACTGAAAAACAGCTTCTGTCTGTTCCAGCTTTGATGCACCTGTACTGACCTCGCCTTCTGGATGATATTTGGGTGAACAGGCAGTGGCTTGGTGGTTGTTGGCCTTCCTGTGACATCGGGTGGTGTAGGTGTCCTGGAGGGCAGGTAGTGTGCCCCCGGTGATGCGTTGGGCAGACCGCACCACCCTCTGGAGAGCCCTGCGGATGCAGGTGGTAGTTTCCGTACCAGGCGTTGATACAGCCTGTCAGGATGCTCTCAATTGTGCATCTGTAAAAGTTTGTGAGGGTTTTAGGTACCAAGCCAAATTTCTTCAGCCTCCTGAGGTGGAGTGGCGTTATTGCGCCTTCTTCATCACACTGTCTGTGTGGATGAACAATTTCAGATCATCAGTGATGTGTACACTAAGGAACTTGAAGCTTTTCACCTGCTCCACTGCGGTTCCGACGATGTGGACAGGGGCTCCCTCTGCTGTTTCCTGAAGTCCACGATCAGCTCCTATGTTTTGTCGACGTTAAGTGAGAGGTTATTTTCCTGGTACCACACTCCCAGGGCACTCACCTCCTCCTTGTAGGCTGTCTCGTCATTGTTGGTAATCCGGCCTACTACTGTTGTGTCGTCTGCAAACTTGATGATCGAGTTGGAGGCGTGCGTGGCCACGCAGTCATGGGTGAACAGGGAGTACAGGAGAGAGCTGAGCACACACCCTTGTGGGGCCCCTGTGTTGAGGATCAGTGAAGTGGAGGTGTTGTTTCCTACCTTCACCACCTGGGTGCGGCCCGTCAGGAAGTCCAGGACCCAGTCGCACAGGGTGGGGTTCAGACCCAGGGCCCCGAGCTTAATGATGAGCTTGGAGGGTACTATGATGTTGAATGCTGAGCTATAATCAATGAACAGCATTCTTACATAGGTATTCCTCTTATCCAGATGGGATAGGGCACTGTGCAGTGTGATGGCGACTGCATCGTCTGTGGATCTATTGGGGCGGTAAGCAAATTGAAGTGGGTCTAGGGTGTCAGGTAAGATAGAGGTGATATGAACCTTAAAACTTCTTAATGATTTCTAAAGATCGGTCTCCCACCCACGGGACAGTTGAGCTAACGTAGGCTAATGCGATTAGCATGAGGTTGTAAGTAACAAGAACATTTCCCAGGACATTGACATATCTGATATTGCCAGAAAGCTTAAATTCGTGTTAATCTAACTGCACTGTAGAATTTACAGTAGCTATCACAGCTAAATAATACCATGCTATTGTTTGAGGAGAGTGCACAGTTTTGAACTTGAAAAGTTATTAGTAAACCAATTAGGCACATTTGGGCAGTCTTGAAACAACTTTTTGACCATAAATGCAATGGGTCATTGGATCAGTCTAAACGTTGCACACACACTGATGCATTTCTAGTGGCCAAAATCTAAATTGCACCTGGGCTGGAATAATACATTATGGCCTTTCTCTTGTAATTCAAAGATGATGGTACAATTTTCTTTTAAACGGTTGCTTTTTTCATTGTATTACCTTTTACCAGATCTAATGTGTTATATTATCCTACATTCCTTTCACATTTCCACCAACTTCAAAGTGTTTCTTTTGAAATGGTATCAAGAATATGAATATCCTTCCTTCAGGGCCTGAGCTACAGGCAGTTAGATTTAGGCGAAAATTGAAAAAAAGGGGCAGATCCTTAAGTAACTTGCCTCTCAAAGCACTTCATGATGACAGAATTGAGTGCTATGGGGAGATAGTCATTTATTTCACACGGAAAGTAGTATGTTTAATAGGAAAGCAAAATTAGTAAGCGCACGCCCTCTCCCTCGCTCTCCGAAAGACTGATATTGTTCTGGTGGTGTCCTAACCAAAACTCCAAATTCTTGCTTGTTTTTCAAAAATCAACCAAAACTCCAAATTCTTGTTTGTTTTTCAAAAAACAAGCGTGAAACTTTGAATAAAGACTGTTGACATCTAGTGGAAGCCATAGGAATTGCAATCTGGGAGATGGATTTACATAGGAACAATAGGTTTCCATTATAAGAGCCTGAGACCTCAAAAAAAGAACGCTTCCGGTTGGTTTTTCCCGAATTGTTGCTTGCCATATCAATTATTTTATAGTCTCAGACATTATTTTAACAGTTTTAGAAACTTCAAAGTGTTTTCTATCCAATGCTACCAAGTAAATGCATATCCTGGCTTCTGGGCCTGAGTAACAGGCAGTTTACTTTGGGCACGTAAGTCAGGCGGAAATTCAGGAAACTAGACCCTATCCCTAATTTACTCACGTCGGCAGATCCCACAGTCCTTGGTAGCAGGCAGCGTCGGTAGCACTGTTTTATCCTCAAAGCGGGCAAAGAAGGTGTTCAGCTTGTCCGGAAGCAAGACCGCGACGTGGCTGGTTTTCCTTCTGCCATCTATCCATGGTTTCTGGTTTGGGTAGATTTTAATAGTCACAGTGGGTACTCTCCTAAACATTTCCTGATAAACTTAGTCACCGTATCCGTGTATTCGTCAATATTATTTTCAGAGGCTACCCGGAACATATCCCAGTCCGCGTGATCAAAACAATCTTGAAGCGTGGATTCCGATTGGTCAGACCAGCGTTGAATAGTCCTTACCATGGGTACTTCCTGTTTGAGTTTCTGACTATAGAAAGGGAGGAGCAAAATGTAGTCGTGATCAGATTTGCCGAAGGGAGGGCGGGGGAGGGCCTTGTAGGCATTTTGAAAAGCTGAGTAGCAGTAGTCTAATGTTTTCTCAGAGCGAGTGTTACAGTCAATGTGTTGGTAGAACTTTGGTAGCGTTTTCCTCAAATTTGTTTTGCTAAAATCACCAACTACAATAAATGCGGTCTCAGGATATGAGGTTTCCAGTTTGCATAAAGTCCAGTGAAGCTTTTTTAGAGCCGTTGTGGTATCGGCTTTTGGGGGAATATACACGGCTGTGGCTATGACCAAAAATAATTATCTTGGGAGGTAATATGATTGTCAGGTATTCTAGGTCGGGTGAACAAAATGACTTGAGTTTCTGTATGTCATCACAATCATACCATGAGTAGTTAATCATAAAACAAACACCAACGCCATTCTTCTTCCAAGAGAGTTCTTTATTCCTGTCTGCTACACTAAGAACCCAGCTGGCTGTATGGACAAAGACAATTTATCCCGAGAGCCATATTTCCATGAAACAGAGTATGTTACAATCCCTGAATTGTCTCTGGAAGGAGATTCTCGCCCTGAGCTCATCTACTTCATTATCCAAAGACTGAACATTAGCAAGTAATATACTCAGAAGTGGTGGATGATGTGCGCCCCTCCTGTGTCGGACTAGAAGTCCACTCCGAATACTTCTTCTCCGCCGGCGTTGTTTTGGATCAGCCTCTGGAATCAGTTCAATTGCCCTGGGAGGTATGAACAAAGAATCCAATTCAGAAAAGTCATATTCCCAGTCGTAATGCTGATGAGTTACCTGATATCCAAACGTTATTTCTGGCTGCATGTAATAACACAAAAAAATCCTAGGCTAATAATGTAAGAAATAAAACACAAAAAAAGAAATACTGCAGTGTTGCTTAGTAGCTAGAAGCAGAGCTGCCTTATCTGTCGGCGACATATTACATCAAGTTTCCACAGCAAGCTGCCTTCATCAGGGATTTTAACCAACGTTTTATTTACTCTTATGCATCTCAGCACCACACCTCTGTTGGAATGGGCTCACCTAGTGAAGGGGTAATTATCCCCACACACATTGGACCAACTGAAGCAGGCCCCATGCATTGATGACACATTGGACCAACTGAAGCAGGCCCAATGCATTGATGACATATTGGACCAACTGAAGCAGGCCCCATGCATTGATGACACATTGGACCAACTGAAGCAGGCCCCATGCATTGATGACACATTGGACCAACTGAAGTAGGCGCCATGCATTGATGACACATTGGACCAACTGAAGCAGGCCCCATGCATTGATGACACATTGGTGTTCAAACTCAACATTCAGGGAGAAACAATTAATATATCAATGTAGGCCCAGCCACAATTGTCAAATATTGACGTCATGTCGGGAACCCCCAAGAACTGTGGGGCACCCCGAAGAGATGTTTGGCACCCCCAACAGATGTTGGTCACCCCCAAGAGATGTTTGGCACCCCCAACAGATGTTGGTCACCCCCAAGAGATGTTGGTCACCCCCAAGAGATGTTTGGCACCCCCAACAGATGTTGGTCACCCCCAAGAGATGTTGGTCACCCCCAAGAGATGTTGGGCACCCCCAAGAGATGTTGGGCACCCCCAAGAGATGTTGGTCACCCTAACAGATGTTGGTCACCGCCAAGAGATGTTGGTCACCCCCAACAGATGTTGGTCACCCTAACAGATGTTGGTCACCCTAACAGATGTTGGTCACCCCCAAGAGATGTTGGTCACCCTAACATATGTTGGTCACCCTAACATATGTTGGTCTCCCCTAACAGATGTTGGTCACCCCCAAGAGCCTGACATCCAGTTATAAATCACATAGTGCCAAATGCTGCTCTGTTACATCTTGATCTTTATCTTACATATTTTTTTTGTGTGCGTGTGTGTGTGTGTGTGTGTGTGTGTGTGTGTGTGTGTGTGTGTGTGTGTGTGTGTGTGTGTGTGTGTGTGTGTGTGTGTGTGTGTGTGCGTGTGTGTGTGTGGTGTGTATTGTATTTGAGAGTATTCTACTGCCCTGTTGGAGCTGGTAACATAAGACATTCTACTGCCCCGATGGAACTGGTAACATAAGACATTCTTCTGCCCTGTTGGAGCTGGAAATATAAGACATTCTTCTGCCCTGTTGAAGCTGGTAACATTAGACATTCTACTGCCCTGTTAGAGCTGGTAACATAAGACATTCTACTTCCATGGTAACATTAGACATTCTACTGCCCTGTTGGAGCTGGTAACATTAGACATTCTACTGCACTGTTGAAGCTGGTAACATAAGACATTCTACTGCCCTGTTGGAGCTGGTAATATTAGACATTCTACTGCCCTGTTGGAGCTAGTAACATAAGACATTCTACTGCCCCGATGGAGCTGGTAACATAAGACATTCTACTGCCCTGTTGGAGCTAGTAACATAAGACATTCTACTGCCCTGTTGGAGCTAGTAACATAAGACATTCTACTGCCCCGATGGAGCTGGTAACATAAGACATTCTACTGCCCTGTTGGAGCTAGTAACATAAGACATTCTACTGCCCTGTTGGAGCTGGTAACATAAGACATTCTACTGCCCTAAAAGAGCTGGTAACATAAGACATTCTACTTCCATGGTAACATAAGACATTCTACTGCCCTGTTAGAGATGTTAACATAAGACATTCTACTGCCCTGTTAGAGCTGTTAACATAGACATTCTACTGCCCTGTTGGAGCTAGTAACATAAGACATTCTACTGCCCTGTTGGAGCTAGTAACATAAGACATTCTACTGCCCTGTTGGAGCTGGTAACATTAGACATTCTACTGCCCTGTTGGAGCTGGTAACATAAGACATTCTACTGCCCTGTTGGAGCTGGTAACATAAGACATTCTACTGCCCCGATGGAGCTAGTAACATAAGACATTCTACTGCCCTGTTGGAGCTAGTAACATTAGACATTCTACTGCCCTGTTGGAGCTGGTAACATTAGACATTCTACTGCCCTGTTGGAGCTGGTAACATAAGACATTCTACTGCCCTGTTGGAGCTGGTAAGATAAGATATTCTACTGTCCTGTTGGAGCTGGTAACATAAGACATTCTATTGCACTGTTGGAGCTGGTAACATAAGACATTCTACTGCCCTGTTGGAGCTGGTAACATAAGATATTCTACTGCCCTGTTGGAGCTGGTAACATAAGACATTCTATTGCACTGTAGGAGCTGGTAACATAAGCATTTCACTGCACCTGCATTAACACCTGCAAATCTGTGTACGCTACCAATAAACTTTGATTTGATTTGCTAGAGTATTAGACAGCGATCAAGCTTCCAGTGTGTTTATTCATCATATACTGTACATCTGATGTACAAGGAGTACACAGTGTAATGAAATCCTTACCTACAAAGTTCCTCTCTCGACAATGCAACAACAATAGGAAAAGTAATTAAGGGAATGAAAGAGTACAAAAAATGAAAGGCTCTATGAATAAAAATAGGATCAAAATGTGGCTAATATAATACAAGGCTACAGTCAAAGGAACTGATGTAGGAGTCGGGGGATTGAGCAATAATAAATAGACATTGGGCAGTAGTAATAACAACATATGTTTGCTGGTTATGTTTTAATTGTTCTCCCTGTGGTGGTTGGGTGTAACTAATTATACTGTTATATTTTCTGTGGTATTTACAGTACACCACTGTAAAGATCACATTGTTCACATTTATTGTTTCTGATATGTTGTTCCCCTTAACAGAAAGGGTAGCAGCTATTCCCGCAGGGTCACTGTGTGGACGAGTCACAATGAGGAAATGAGAAAAATCACTTCTTTATTTCCACTAAGGCTATTTATAGACTGTCAGACAACTGTAAGTCTCAATCAGAAAACACCTTATCCTTGAAACACAGACATGTGTTTCTCCATCTTTTTCAAACAGAATTTCAATCGATGACTAGACAACGTTTACACAATGGTAGTCCTTAATTATAAAACATCAGATACAGGCCTAATCTTCAATTAAAAGCGATATTGTAGACTTATGACGGTTCCTTTTGCTAGCCTTCTTTCAGCCATTGTGTTTCTTTATGTACAGCCCTGTCTCTCCTGGCAAAGCTTATCCACCCGATCATTCCTGTTGGTGTCCAACGAAGGCCGACACACCTACTCTTAACTGTGTCTGCATCCTAAATGGCACGCTATCCCCTTTAGAAGGCATTACTTCTGACCACGGCCCAGAGGGCTTCTCTGGTCAAACGTAGTGCACTATATAGAGACAAAGGATGTCATTTGGGATGCAGCCTGTACAGAGCACCACATGCCTAGTTCTCAGGGTGCTGGCATTGTTGCTGCCTCCATACTTGGCAAGCCTTCTTCCTGTCTGCTTGAAAGTCTTCATTCAGTCCTCTGGCGCACGGCCAGAGATCTGCCCCTCCATTCTAGTTCTGTTTCAACTGCCGTGCTCCACAAACTTGTGAAGAGAGTAATGGGCAACAGATCTGAATTTAACTTTACAACCTAGAGAGTTAGCCGTATTTGTCTCAGGGAGACATTAGCCCCGCAGAGAGATACAAGTCACACAGACAAACAGCTAGTGCAGCTGCCTTCTTCACAACCCCACTACACACCAGGATATATATCTGAGAGCTCAAATGGTTTTCAAGAACTTGAAGCAGTTTGAAACAAAGAGGAGTGGGGGGGCGCTAAAATCAAGCCCTGTGCTTGACTAAAGCACACAGTCTGGACTGTGCTTTCAGACAATAGGGTTTGACTGCTGGACCATTATCATGAAGTGTTAGTGCACCAACAGAAATTGCTGTTCTCTGCCTCTCTGCTTGAATTGGACCAATTGACTTGTGAATCAATGGGTAGTTTGCCTCAATTCCATGGCTTACTTCCTATATTTGGGCCAATCATGGCTATCATTTTTCTTGCTCTGTAGCTGCCTTATTAAGGGTGCAATATTCACTCCATCTAGTTTACCATGTTGGAATGGATCTTACCCAGAGGGAATGGAAGATCCTAGTGATTTTGTACATTAAAGTAAAGTATTCACTAAACATGCATCAAATGGTTAATCAGTGAGTATGGAACTTTTCACTAGGTGAGGTTGACCCCAGACAAGACAGATTGAACACAAGCACATGGGGCAAGCTCACACCCCAACAGTTTAGAGGGGGCCAAGCTCACACCCCAACAGTCTTAGAGGGGGCCAAGCTCACACCCCAACAGTTTAGAGGGGGCCAAGCTTACACCCCAACAGTCTTAGAGGGGGCCAAGCTTACACCCCAACAATCTTAGAGGGGGCCAAGCTTACACCCCAACAATCTTAGAGGCAATAGAATAACTGTTATATCACGCAGAAGTCCCTCAGGGTCAGTAGTGTAGTGGAGGGTATACGCAGGTATACGCTCTTATTTCAGTGGGCATTGAGTTCTCTCACTTCTTAATCCCACTGATACATATCAAAGTAGGGTGGTGGAGGTATGTGGGATTTTTCATTTTAGGTCATTCACATTCTTAGGGGAAAAAATGGTTCCAAAAGGGTTCTTCAGCTGTCCCCATAGGATAACCCTTTTTGGTTCCAGGTAAAACCATTTTGGGTTCCATGTAGAACCCTCTGTGTAAAGCGTTATACATGGAACTCAAAACAGTTCTATTTGGAACCAAAAGGGTGGTCCCGTGGTCCTGTTGGTAGAGCGTGGTGCTTGCAATGCCAGGGTTGTGGGTTCAATTCCTATGGGGGACCAGTATGAAATTTAAAAACGTATGAAAATGTATGCACTCACTACTGTAAATTGCTCTGGATAGGAGTGTCTTCTAAAATGTCTAAGAAGTTAAATATATGTGGAACCAACAAGGGTTCTCCTATGGGGACAGCTGAAGAACCCTTTTAGGTTCTAGATACCACCTTTTCTCTGAGAGTGTATGTCACTATTTCTCATAGAATTCTTCACACGCCTTTCCTTCGCCGGGTAGGCCGTTTGGAAAAATTGTTGGCCAGAGTATTCCCACTTCTCCAGGCACCACTGCACCCCTGCTCAGGGTGCAGGAGTATATTATGACAGAGCTCACTGAAATGATGCAGTACAAACAAAGGCATTGTTTGTGGATCCCATTTCTAAGACCCGTATCTTTTCCTGCAATAGTTTAATAAGAGTTGAACACTCCATCTAGTGGTTTGTGTATCATAAACTATCCTTATCAGGAAAGTGAAAACGCCAGTGGAACTGCTTGATCAATTCATGTATTTTTTTATGAGTGAATGTTTAAAAATATATATATTCAAATCACTGACTAATTGAATATATACACTTTATAAAAACTACTGAAATAATTTACCTTACGCAATATGTCCTCATAGGCGTATTTTCTAAACAAAAATGTATCTTGATTTTAACAGGCAAGTCAATTAACAAGACATTGTTATTTAAACAATGACGGCCTGGGTATCACATTAACATATCATATTGAGGAAGGCATTTTATCTCTCATGACATCATGATATTGTGATTTTCCAACACCAGATAAAATCATTTTAGAACTGAGAGAGAGCAGATAGAAAGAGAGCGGGGGAGCAGGATAGAGGGAGAAAGAGAGCAGAGAGAAAGAGAGCAGGATAGAGGGAGAAAGAGAGCAGAGAGAAAGAGAGCGGGAGAGCAGGATAGAGAGAGAGAGAGCAGAGAGAAAGAGAGCAGGATAGAGGGAGAAAGAGAGCAGAGAGAAAGAGAGCAGGATAGAGGGAGAGAGAGAGCAGAGAGAAAGAGAGCAGGATAGAGGGAGAGAGAGCAGAGAGAAAGAGAGCAGGATAGAGGGAGAGAGAGAGCGAATGATTGTCATATAATACAGTATTTTTACCGTTTTTTTTTTGTTGCCTTTTCTACCCATCAGTGTTTGTTTATAGCGGCTGCTGAAATGTGATGTATTCCTGCCAGCAGGAAGAGATTTCCCCTTTGCTCTACATTGCATAACTATTTCTCTCTCTTTCTCTGGTCGATATCTCCACACAGTAGCAAAACAACCAGACATCCAACAAGGACCTCCTCCACCCACCACCCCCACCCTCCGGTATTATTTCCCTGCACGGTTCTATTTTGGCTGTGATATATGAAGATCTAGGTCTGGCTCCCAAATGGCACCCTTTCCCCTATATAGTGCGATGCGCCCTGGTCATAATTAGTGCACTATAAAGGGGAATATAGTGTCATTTGGGACGTTGTAGCACTGGGGAGGTGTGAGAAGCATGCTAATGAAGGATATATTTATTATTATGAGAGGAGAAGAAATGAGATATTTCTCAGCATTTCTTTTCCCCCTCTGTCTGTCTGCCTGTAGCAGCTGTTGTAATCATTTCCCAAATAGGCTGTTCTGGGTTCAGTTTTTCATTTGCCAGTTAGTGTATCAGAGGATAGGAAGGAGACCATCTTGAGGGAGAGTAAACTCATCACAGGTTCGAAACATGCTGCTAAGTGTCATTCACAGTTTGCCTTTAGCAAAACCCCATTGATGCACAACACAGACAGGAGACTTACAACCATCAGCCTAACAACATAATCATGGATTTGATCTCAAGTCACAAGGTGAGTTGAAGGTGTTGAATCACATTTTGCTTGACCAAAGTCAGATTGGTCTATAAATATCTTAAATCAGTTACCCAACACTTAAAATGTCATATCAACATAATCATATCAATAAACATGAAGGATAGATACTTCTAAACCTAACAGCCTAGCCGTTAAAGTGTTTTTTACAAACGTAGTGAATTATTGTGTACATATTAAAACAAATGGTACCCGACTGATAGCCTCCATTGTGTCCCTATATATACTGTAATTCAGTTTGTCCCATGTATCGTCATCAAGTCCTCAGACAAGCCATTCTTTAGGCCATAGTACAGACAAAACTAGGTCTTTGTCTCAAGTGGCACCCTATTCCTTTCGTAGTGCACTACTTTTGACTAGGGCACATAGGGCTCTGGTTAAAAGTAGTGCACTACATAGGGAATAGAGTGCCATTTGGGACTCCGACTAAGGGCCCAACTGTAAACGAGGGGTTCCCCACATGTAAAAGGACTATAAAAAAAGGTCACATAATTAAGACCCTATGGAGATATAACTGATGGTTTGCCCTTTTCCTGAGACATTACGGAGTCTGTGTGCATCCCAAATGGTATCCTATTCCCTATTTAGTGCACAGGGCCCATACAGCTCTCATCTAAAGTAGTGTGCACTATGTAGAGAATAGAATGCCATTTGGGATGAATCCACAGCGTCTACTTACTTAGTAAGGGCTAAAAATGGTCTTGCATTTCTCCCCGACTGCCTGTCTGCCAAATGTTAGAAATCTACATTGAGTTATTTATGGGGATTTGTATTGTAGACCCTCAGCCTTGTACAACTGATCTGTGATTCTACTGTATGGCTCAGGCAGCCCCAGGCTGTCCCCAATGGCACCCTATTCCCTATGTAGTGCACAACTTTTGATTGGAACCCAAAGGACTCTGGTCAAAAGTAGTGCACTAGCCTTTACAGGGAATAGGGTGCCATTTCAGACGCAGTCCTAGTCTCAGTGCTATGCCACACAGCCACAGGGCCACAGCACCCCCTGGCCTTGTATTGTATGTAGGCTCTAGAAATCAACCAAGTTCATTAATAGTCTCTTTCTAATCCGAGTGTGGAAATCTCCTCACTCGTCTTTAATATATAGGGCCAAAACGTCCAAACAGTCCCTTTACGGGTCGGAATTTTGAGTAAACTTCCTCTACCTGTTGTCTACTGATTCAAACTTCCTCTACCTGTTGTCCACTGATTCAAACTTCCTCTACCTGTTGTCCACTGATTCAAACTTCCTCTACCTGCTGTCCACTGATTCAACTTCCTCTACCTGTTGTCCACTGATTCAACTTCCTCTACCTGTTGTCCACTGATTCACACTTCCTCTACCTGTTGTCCACTGATTCAAACTTCCTCTACCTGTTGTCCACTGATTCAAACTTCCTCTACTTGTTGTCCACTGATTCAACTTCCTCTACCTGTTGTCCACTGATTCAACTTCCTCTACCTGTTGTCCACTGATTCAAACTTCCTCTATCTGTTGTCCACTGATTCAAACTTCCTCTACCTGTTGTCCACTGATTCAAACTTCCTCTACCTGTTGTCCACTGATTCAAACTTCCTCTACCTGCTGTCCGCTGATTCAAACTTCCTCTACCTGTTGTCCACTGATTCAACTTCCTCTACCTGTTGTCCACTGATTCAACTTCCTCTACCTGTTGTCCGCTGATTCAAACTTCCTCTACCTGTTGTTCACTGATTCAAACTTCCTCTTCCTGTTGTCCACTGATTCAAACTTCCTCTACCTGCTGTCCCCTGATTTCTTCCTTCTGCTGCTGGAACTTTGAGACAAAATATCCACAGAAAAATATTATTAAACCACTTCAAAACATGGGTGTCTGTGTGCGGTTATCAACATTTGTTTACTCATCACCAAAGCTATGCACACAAGACAGAAGTACATGCAGGCGATGCATACATACTAACTGAAGTACATGCAGGAGATGCATACATACTAACTGAAGTACATTCAGGCGATGCACACAAGACAGAAGTACATGCAGGCGATGCACACAAGACATAAGTACATGCAGGCGATGCACACAAGACATAAGTACATGCAGGCGATGCATACATACTAACTGAAGTACATGCAGGCGATGCATACATACTAACTGAAGTACATGCAGGTGATGCATACATACAGTGTATTCAGAAAGTATTCAAACCCTTTGACTTTTTCCAGCCTTTTTCTAGAAAGGATTAAATAAAAAAATCTCTATCTACACACAATACCCCATAATGACAAAGCAAAAACAGTTTTTTTGAAATTTTTGCCAAATGTATTTAAACATAAAAAACAGAAATACCTTATTTACATAGCTATTCAGACCCTTTGCTATGAGACTCGAAATTGAGCTCGGGTGCATCTTGTTTCCATTGATCATCCTTGAGATGTTTCTGCAACTTGATTGGAGTCCACCTGTCGTAAATTCAATTATTTGGACATGATTTGGAAAGGCACACACCTGTCTATATAAGGTCCCACAGTTGACAGTGTATGTCAGAGCAAAAACCAAGCCATGAGGTCGAAGGAATTGTCCATAGAGCTCCGAGACAGGGTACAGCATTGATGATCCCCAAGAACACAGTGGCTTCCATCATTCTTAAATGGAAGAAGTTTAGAACCACCAAGACTCATCCTAGATCTGGCCGCCTGGAGAAACTGAGCAATCGGGGGAGAAGAGCCTTGGTCAGGGAGGTGACCAAGAACTTGATGGTTACTCTGACAGAGCTCCAGAGTTCCTCTGTGGAGATGGGAGACCCTTCCAGAAGGACAACCATCTCTGCAGCACTCCACCAATCAGGCCTTTATGGTAGAGTGGCCATACGGAAGCCACTCCTCAGTAAAAGGCACATGACAACCCGCTTGGAGTTTGCGAAAAGGCACGCAAAGATTCTCAGACCATGAGAAACAACATTCTCTGGTCTGATGAAACCAAGATTGAACTCTTTGCCCTGAATGGCAAGCGTCATGTCTGGAGGAAACCTGGCACCGTCCCTACGGTGAAGCATGTTGGTGGCAGCATCATGCTGTGGGCATGTTTTTCAGCGGCAGGGACTGGGAGACTAGTCAGGATCAAGGCAAAGATGAATGGAGCAAAATACAGAGAGATCCTTGATGAAAACCTGCTCCAGAGCACTCAGGACTTCAGAATGGGGTGAAGGTTCACCTTCCAACAGGACAACGACCCTAAGGACACAGCGAAGACAACGCAGGAGTGGCTTCGGGACAAGTCTCTGAATGTCCTTGAGTGGCCCAGCCAGAACCCGGACTTGAACCCAATCGAACATCTCTGCAGAGACCTGAAAATAGCTGTGCAGCGACGCTCCACATCCAACCTGACAGAGTTTGAGAGGATCTGCAGAGAAGAATGGGAGAAACTCTCCAAATACAGGTGTGCCACGCTTGTAGCGTCAAACCCACGAACACTCAAGGCTGTAATTGCTGCCAAAGGTGCTTCAACAAAGTACTGAGTAAAGGGTCTGAATACTTATGTAAATGTGATATTTCAGTTTTTAATATAATACATTTGCAAAAAATATATAATTTTTACTTTGTCATCATGGAGTATTGTGTGCAGATCTTTTACCCATCAATTTTAGAATAAGGCTGTAACGTAACAATGTGAAAAAAAACAAGGGGTCTTAATAATAATGTAATCAATAATCCCCAGTTTACAATTGGCTCATTCATCCCCCTCCTCTCCCCTGTAACTATTCCCCAGGTCGTTGCTGCAAATGAGAACATGTTCTCAGTCAACTTACCTGGTAAAATAACGGTAAAAAAATAAAAAAATAATAATAATAATACTTCCCGAATGTAATGAACTAACTGAAGTACATGCAGGCGATGCATACATACTAACTGAAGTACATGCAGGCGATGCATACATACTAACTGAAGTACATGCAAGGGACGCATACATACTAACTGATGTACATGCAGGCGATGCATACATACTAACTGAAGTACATGCAAGGGACGCATACATACTAACTGATGTACATGCAGGCGATGCATACATACTAACTGAAGTACATGCAGGCGATACATACATACTAACTGATGTACATGCAGGCGATGCATACATACTAACTGAAGTACAGTCAGGCAATGCATACATACTAATTGAAGTACATGCAGGCGATGCATACACACTAACTGAAGTACATTCAGGCGATGCATACATACTAACTGAAGTACATGCAGGCAATGCATACATACTAACTGAAGTACATGCAAGGGACGCATACATACTAACTGATGTACATGCAGGCGATGCATACATACTAACTGAAGTACATTCAGGCAATGCATACATACTAATTGAAGTACATGCAGGCGATGCATACACACTAACTGAAGTACATTCAGGCGATGCATACATACTAACTGAAGTACATGCAGGCGATGCATACATACTAACTGAAGTACATGCAAGGGACGCATACATACTAACTGATGTACATGCAGGCGATGCATACATACTAACTGAAGTACATGCAAGGGACGCATACATACTAACTGATGTACATGCAGGCGATGCATACATACTAACTGAAGTACATGCAGGCGATACATACATACTAACTGATGTACATGCAGGCGATGCATACATACTAACTGAAGTACAGTCAGGCAATGCATACATACTAATTGAAGTACATGCAGGCGATGCATACACACTAACTGAAGTACATTCAGGCGATGCATACATACTAACTGAAGTACATGCAGGCAATGCATACATACTAACTGAAGTACATGCAAGGGACGCATACATACTAACTGATGTACATGCAGGCGATGCATACATACTAACTGAAGTACATTCAGGCAATGCATACATACCAATTGAAGTACATGCAGGCGATGCATACACACTAACTGAAGTACATTCAGGCGATGCATACATACTAACTGAAGTACATGCAGGCGATGCATACATACTAACTGAAGTACATGCAAGGGACGCATACATACTAACTGATGTACATGCAGGCGATGCATACATACTAACTGAAGTACATGCAAGGGACGCATACATACTAACTGATGTACATGCAGGCGATGCATACATACTAACTGAAGTACATGCAGGCGATACATACATACTAACTGATGTACATGCAGGCGATGCATACATACTAACTGAAGTACAGTCAGGCAATGCATACATACTAATTGAAGTACATGCAGGCGATGCATACACACTAACTGAAGTACATTCAGGCGATGCATACATACTAACTGAAGTACATGCAGGCAATGCATACATACTAACTGAAGTACATGCAAGGGACGCATACATACTAACTGATGTACATGCAGGCGATGCATACATACTAACTGAAGTACATTCAGGCAATGCATACATACTAATTGAAGTACATGCAGGCGATGCATACACACTAACTGAAGTACATTCAGGCGATGCATACATACTAACTGAAGTACATGCAGGCGATGCATACATACTAACTGAAGTACATGCAGGCGACGCATACATACTAACTGAAGTACTTGCAAGGGACGCATACACACTAACTGAAGTACATGCAAGGGACGCATACACACTAACTGAAGTACATGCAGGCGACGCATACACACTAACTGAAGTACATGCAAGGGACACATACACACTAACTGAAGTACATGCAGGCGATGCATACACACTAACTGATGTACATGCAGGCGATGCATACATACTAACTGAAGTACATGCAAGGGATGCATACACACTAACTGAAGTACATGCAGGCGATGCATACATACTAACTGAAGTACATGCAGACAATGCATACATACTAACTGATGTACATGCAGGCGATGCATACACACTAACTGAAGTACATGCAGGCGATGCATACATACTAACTGAAGTACATGCAGACAATGCATACATACTAACTGATGTACATGCAGGCGATGCATACACACTAACTGAAGTACATGCAGGCGATGCATACACACTAACTGAAGTACATGCAGGCGATGCATACATACTAACTGAAGTACATGCAAGGGACGCATACACACTAACTGAAGTCTTGCAGGTGTTTACATGGTTTTTCACATGTGCCAGGTGATATAAATCCCAACAGCAGTTACCCACGTTTTGAAAAGTTGATTTAGTAAATTCAAATATTCAACATTCTGGTTTGTAGAGCTCGTGAGAGGATTTTCCAAATGAATGTATGGCGTTACCTCAGACGGTGTAACAAGAGGTCATTACTTCAGCCCATTGCTAAACAGACATGACATGCACGCAGGCTACTACAGATCAATCGAGGTAAGAATGCACATTTGACATAGCAGAACACCAAACTACATTTCTTTCATTTTTTATTAGACAATTGATTTGCTCTACCTGTTGTCCGCTGATTCATGTTAAGGTATGTTAAACTCCCTCGGTCTTCATAATTTACACATTGCTAAATTCACAATTTTGTTAGTTTAGCACCTGTTCATATTAACAGCTGATGATGAAATCTGCTAATGTTAGCTAGCTAGCAAGCACAATCTGATACATTAGTTTACCTTCTACGTCGTGAATGTTCCCTTCTGTTATTTCCTTCGGCACCCGTACGTCTTCAACTGTCTATTTTCATATAGTTATATCAAACTTAAAGCAACAAACTGAATTTGCACCTTTTCATTTTTATTTACCCAAATGTTATTTTATATGGCAACTTCCTGACCTGTCATCTAGATCTGATGCTGCTTGCGGCTATATCCAATATGGCCGCCAGCTGATTACGACCTAATCAAAAACAGAAATGTGCTTCGATATAACGTGTTATGATCTAATTGAGTAGATATCCAGAAGATGAGTGCTGAGACTCTTTTAGCAGATCTCTGCATGGTTTGGTAAATACAGCCCCCAGGATATCAGAGGGAGGGTAAGAAACCATCTGCTGGCTCACCTATTGAGTGGTGTAGAGAGGCCGCCAACCTCTGTGGCTTGATTTCCTGCAAGGGGAGATACGAGTGGAGTTTAACCTCTACAGCAGGGAGTGTTTGTGGAAGTAGAACGCCAGGTATGTCATCACAACTACAGTATTGAATTCAGCTTGTTTTTATCTCCTGTAGTAAACAGTGGGCTGCCGCGAGGAAGAAGCGGTTTCATTCATTAATTAACTTGTTGGCTGGTATCTGACTGGTAGTGTGGCATTTACTACCCCTGCTTTTCCTGCAGGGTGTTGATTATGATGCATTCCCTATGTACCATATGTACACAGTAGGCTATGTGGTTACATTAGGCTATCTGGGTTACATTTGGCTATGTGGGTTACAGTAGGCTATGTGGGTTACAGTAGGCTATGTGGGTTACAGTAGGCTATGTGGGTTACAGTAGGCTATGTGGGTTACAGTAGGCTATGTGGGTTACAGTAGGCTATGTGGTTACAGTAGGCTATGTGGGTTACAGTAGGCTATGTGGGTTACAGTAGGCTATGTGGGTTACAGTAGGCTATGTGGGTTACAGTAGGCTATGTGGGTTACAGTAGGCTATGTGGGTTACAGTAGGCTATGTGGGTTACAGTAGGCTATGTGGGTTACATTATGTTTTTGTCTCCCATAGAGTGATGGGGGTCTTGATTCTGTTGTTGGTAGTGCCGTCTTACCTGTGAATATTATTTTATTTAGGCCCAAAATACTTTGATTAATAAAACCCAGCTATCTATATCCTGACCAATGAGAATAAAGTAATGTTTACTGTTACTGTGTCTCAGCTTAACCAGCTTCCATGATGAAGGCTAAAAATGCTCAGGACAATAGCTAGAACAGTAGCCGTGGCCTCCCAGGTGTTACTTTGGGGCTAAAGCCCTGCCTTGCCTCTATACCGGTTGATTCATGTGGTAGCTAGCAACCTAGTCACTCTGAGACACACCACAGGTCCCTGACCAATTACTATTCGGAAAAATGCCTAGGGAATCATCTGGTACATTGCACAGAAAGTGACTTCCTGTGACTCCAAGGGTATGTCTCGCAGTGCCCTATACAGGCATAGGATACCATTTGGGACATAACCTGGGACACCTGTAGGTAATGGACAGTGATAGTGGTGATGGTGGCAGATGTCTCGGATCATGCCAAGGGAGGGAGGGAGGGAGGGACGGCGAGAGGGAGGGAGGGCAGGATGGAGAGATGGAGGAAGGGCAGGATTTCTGATGATAACTTGGTCAAAGAGGAGCTTTCTCTCTTTTTCATGCTCTCTCTCCTCCAGCTTCTAAAAGACAGGTGGAGTAAAGAGGTCTGCAGCTTCCAGCTACTCCTTCAATCATCTTATTTCTCCATGTATTATAGAACGAGGGATAGAAAGTTAACGTTTGTAGGGGATTCATATCCAATCAGAATCATAAAAGCATTACCTTGCTAATGGTTGGAAGAAATGTAAAAAGTGATTGATTTAATATTTATAAGTAAAGTGAAGGTGTAACATGAATTTGAAATACGTTTAGTATGTACGGGAAGGGAGGATGAGCATGGCTGTGAATACAAGGCTAGGTAAGAATGTTACAGGGATTCAACCTCAGATTACAGAGCAAATTCATGTCTTCATATCGTAACAACGTTGGTGTGGTTTCTTTCTCAATGTGCACTTTATGGGTTAACCACGCTCACCCACTGAGGACCATTATCAATGGACAGACGGACGGACGGACGGACGGACGGACGGACGGACAGACAGACAGGCAGACAATCGATCTGTCCTATTAGCTCCTGTCTCATCAGATACTATGTGAAGGTACCTAATCATGATTGACTGACAAGTACGGTTTACCGATCAAAACGATTATTAATACTGACTATTACTGCATTTCCAATTTTTGTTATTTAACTAGGCAAGTCAGTTAAGAACTAATTCTTGTTTACAATAATGGCCTCCACCGGCCAAACTCTAACCCGGACAACACTGGGCCAATTGCGCATTGGGACTCCCAATCACAGCCAGTTGTGATACAGCCTGGAATTGAACCAGAGTCTGTAGTGATGCGTCTAGCACTGAGATGCAGTGCCTTAGACCGCTGCGCCACTCGGGAGCCCAATAGTAACCACTGGTAGGACGATTGGGCTCATACCAAAATGTTTCATCTGGTTCCAGCCATGTTATGGTAGCTTACAAATACAAGTCAGGCTAATTAAACAATAACTGCTGTGTAAGGCAAATATGGAAAATCTGTGTGCACGTGAGGGTGTGTGCGTGTGTGTTTGATGATCTTAGAGGGCAACCGAATCAGATCCTAAACTGCTTACTCCAACAATCTCTGAAAATTCTCCAAGGACTTTGCAAGTCGAAGATAATGCAGCACTAATGCAAATTCAATTGCATTCAATTCCCTTTTGAACGGCTTCAATGTTTCCAGAGTTGTTATGTAAGCTATAAGCTTTATCATATGTAATACCTTCTCGTAACGGTGCCTTTTATACAGCCATCATCTTCGTGGATTTGTCATAATCCATGCAATAGAATGGCATCCATGAACCGATGCCACTGGGTTGTTTCAATTGGAAATAGCTTTTCAAGTTAATTACATGAGCAGAGTCTAAATATCCTTTTCATTATCAGATTAGTTTGGCAAATGCCTAAAGGAGTGAAAACTATGCAGAAATTGCTTCGCCATTTCCTTCACTGCAAATTGTATATATTTTTTTTCATTGTTTTTATTGAAAATCCGAAACATACAATATACTTGCAGTGAAGCCGCTCAACAACTACATCAGACCAGTCATCCAACAGACTCCCAATCAGAGCGACACACAGAAGCACCCAGGGTCAATGCCCTGCTCAAGGGGACTTTGACAGATCTCCTACCAGGCCAAAAAAACGGATACCCTAACCCTCCAAGATCCCCCCCACAGTTCCCCAATAGCTGTCCCTTTATTAATTCCATTCCCCACCCCCAAGATCCCCCCCACAGTTCCCCAATAGCTGTCCATTTATTAATTCCATTCCCCACCCCCAAGATCCCCCCACAGTTCCCCAATAGCTGTCCCTTTATTAATTCCATTCCCCACCCCCAAGAACCCCCCCCCCCACAGTTCCCCAATAGCTGTCCATTTATTAATTCCATTCCCCACCCCCAAGATCCCCCCACAGTTCCCCAATAGCTGTCCATTTATTAATTCCATTCCCCACCCCCAAGAACCCCCCCCCCCCCTATTGCACCAACAACCAAGAGAATGAACTAAAGAGAAAAAGAAAAAGACAGATTTTTTATTAATTTCAGTGTGTGACAAAACAAGAAAATATTGTGTAAAGACATATGGAATTGTTTTAGATGGTCCTACTATAGATCATTTAGCTATTTGATTTAGAATTTTAGGACCCCTTTAGGTATAAAGACATATATATTAAAACATGATTTGATAAAATATTGAATTTGGCCCTTGCTATGTATTGAATAATGAAACGTACAGAATAACACATTAATAAATGGACATAAAAAGACAGTCCAAAAATAAATCATAAGATACAAGGTTTTGAAGTGTCTGTCTTATCTCTAGGAGATATAAGAAAGCTCAGGAAATATATACAGTATATTTTAACTCCTTTTTGGGTGTCGGCACAAAACAACCTTCATACTTCCATTCATTTGTTTTAACCGGTTACCTTCGTATGAGTCCTGGGACACTTGTGGGGGTAGTAGAGGAACACGGAGAACACCACCATCGTGTTCGTCACTTTAAAAATAACGTGAGAATATTCCCTTTCCACAGTGGGGTCACTATAATAATAACGTGAGAATATTCCCTTTCCACAGTGGGGTCACTATAATAATAATGTGAGAATATTCCCTTTCCACAGTGGGGTCACTATAATAATAATGTGAGAATATTCCCTTTCCACAGTGGGGTCACTATAATAATAATGTGAGAATATTCCCTTTCCACAGTGGGGTCACTATAATAATAACGTGAGAATATTCCCTTTCCACAGTGGGGTCATAGAGCAAAACAGAGAACACCATGGTGTTTGTGAGAGTCTCCCCTTTCCATAATTGTTTTGTAGGTCAAACCGTTACAGACGCTACAGACTTTTTTTGTGAGAAAACTGATTTTCGGGATGTCTCATGGTCTGACAAACCATGAGACTCTAGCTCTGTATGAGACTCTAGCTCTGCATGAGACTCTAGCTCTGCATGAGACTCTAGCTCTGTATGAGACTCTAGCTCTGTATGAGACTCTAGCTCTGCATGAGACTCTAGCTCTGCATGAGACTCTAGCTCTGTATGAGACTCTAGCTCTGTATGAGACTCTAGCTCTGCATGAGACTCTAGCTCTGTATGAGACTCTAGCTCTGTATGAGACTCTAGCTCTGTATGAAATTCTAGCTCTGTATGAGACTCTAGCTCTGTATGAGACTCTAGCTCTGTATGAGACTCTAGCTCTGTATGAGACTCTAGCTCTGTATGAGACTCTAGCTCTGCATGAGACTCTAGCTCTGTATGAGACTCTAGCTCTGTATGAGACTCTAGCTCTGCATGAGACTCTAGCTCTGCATGAGACTCTAGCTCTGTATGAGACTCTAGCTCTGTATGAGACTCTAGCTCTGTATGAGACTCTAGCTCTGTATGAGACTCTAGCTCTGCATGAGACCCTAGCTCTGTATGAGACTCTAGCTCTGCATGAGACTCTAGCTCTGCATGAGACTCTAGCTCTGCATGAGACTCTAGCTCTGTATGAGACTCTAGCTCTGTATGAGACTCTAGCTCTGCATGAGACTCTAGCTCTGTATGAGACTCTAGCTCTGCATGAGACTCTAGCTCTGTATGAGACTCTAGCTCTGCATGAGACTCTAGCTCTGCATGAGACTCTAGCTCTGCATGAGACTCTAGCTCTGCATGAGACTCTAGCTCTGCCACCTTTAACTGGAGATGCAGAAGTGGGACACTGGCGGATGTGGTGGATGGAGACGCATCCAATGCAAAACCGATATCTCTAGCTTAAACTGACACCGGTGCGTCAATCCACTCTAGGGGGTGTTAAATAACTTTGGGTGTAATATTATTAAAGTGTACTGCAGACTGTTTGTTTTGTCTCTGCCACTAAATCAGGGGCAAATATCATCACGAGTCAATTAGTAAGATGGCGCCGGAGAAGAAGGCAGAAGTTTGACGTGCCCCCAGCCGATTGTGTTTTTTGTTAGTTTATTTGAGTTGTTTGTAACTTGTTTTTTTAAACTTATTTTGTATATAATGTTGCCACCACCATCTCTTATGACCAAAAATAACTTCTAGAAATCAGGACTGTGATTACTCACCGCGGACTAGCAGAGTCCTTTTTTTCCTTTCATGACTCTGACGAGCCCGACGCCAAGGATATACTGCTTCCTCTGGAACAGGCCCAGATCCCCGTGATCTGTGTGAAGAGGAGGAGGAGAATTTTGAGAATTCGTAGGCGATCGAATAAACCCCCACTTCCCTCCATTCTGCTAGCAAATGTGCAATCTTTGGAGAATATAATCGGTGAGTTACGCAGAAGATTAAACTACCAACGGGACATGGAAAAATTTAACATCTTATGCTTCACGGAGTCATGGCTGAACGATGACAATATCAACATACAGCTGGCAGGTTATAATATGTACCGGCAGGAAAGAACAGTCTCGAGCTATTGCTAGCCTGAGGTAGAGTATATCATGATAAGTTGTAGACCACACTACCTACCGAGAGAGTTTTCATCTGTATTCTTTGTAGCTGTTTACATACCACCACAGTACCAAGACAGCAAAGAATGAGCTGTATTCCACCATAAGCAAACAAGAAAACGCTCACCCAGAGGCGGCGCTCCTAGTAGCCGGGGACTTCAATGCAGGGAAACTTAAATCAGTTTTACCAAATTTCAATCAGCATGTTAAATGTGCAACCAGAGGAAAAATAACTCTGGACCGCCTATACTCCAGACACAGAGATGCATACAAAGCTCTCCCTCACCCTCCATTTGGCAAATCTGACCACAATTCTATCCTCCTGATACCTGCTTACAAGCACAAATTAAAGCAGGAAGCAGGATCAATAAAAAAGTGGTCAGATGAATCAGATGCTAACCTACAGGACTGTTTTGCTAGCTTTTACCGCCTCAGAAACCCGGATCCGGGCTCACCCCCCACCCCCCCCACACTGATTAGCATCGCTAGCATAGCGTCACATTTAAATAGTAGCATCTAAATATCATTAAATCACAAGTCCAAGACACCAAATGAGATACAGATCTTGTGAATAAAGTCACCATTTCAGATTTTTAAAATGTTTTACAGGGAAGACAAAATATGTAAATCTATTAGCTAACCATGTTAGCAAAATACACAATTTTTCTTTGTCCACCATTTTTTCTCTCCACCAGTAGCTATCACCAATTCGGCTAAACTAAGATATTGATAGCCACTAACCAAGAAAAAACCTCATCAGATGACAGTCTGATAACATATTTATGGTATAGGATAGGTTTTGTTAGAAAAATGTGCATATTTCAGGTATAAATCATAGTTTGCCATTGCAGCCACCATCACAAATCTCACCAAAGCGACTAGAATTACTACAGAGAGCAACTTGTATTACCAATTTACTCATCATAAAACATTTCTTAAAAATACACAGCACATAGCAATGGACAGACACAGATCTTGTGAATTCAGACAACATTTCAGATTTTCTAAGTGTTTTACGGCGAAAACACAATAAATCGTTATATTAGCATACCACATATGCAAACGTTACCCGAGCACTGATTCAAGCCAAAGAGAGCGATATCGTAATCATCGCCAAAATATATACATTTTTTCACTAACCTTCTCAGAATTCTTCCGATGACACTCCTGTAACATCATATTACACAATCCATATAGAGTTTGATCGAAAATGTGCATATTTAGCGGCACAAATCGTGCTTACACAATGGAAATAGTGTTCAACTACTCAAGCAATCTGCCCGGCGCCATTTTGAAAATACAAACATTTTTATCAAAAACTATTCATAAACTTGACTAAAAAAATACAGGTTGGACATGAAATGAAAGATGCATTAGTTATTAATGCAACCGCTGAGTTAGATTTTTAAAATTAACGTTACTAGACATACAGTGTGCGTTACAGCCAGACTAGTGCTGCAATAATCGCGTCACTAATCGCCATTATGGAGTTTACATTTTTCCACATAAAAACGGAATAACATCATAAATAGCTCTTACTTTTCGACGAGCTTCCATCAGAATCTTGGCATGGTGGTCCTTTGTCCAAAAGAATCGTTGCTTGGTTGTAAAACGTTGCATTCAACTTCTGATATAGCACCTAACAATAGCTAACAATAGCTATTTTGCCCCAACGTGTCCAAATCCTCAAGGCGCAATACTGAGGAAATTCCGAAAAATAGCAATACACTCGCATAATCTGATATAACTCGGTTTAAATTAGCTTCTTTATGATGCTTCTAACACCTATATCTAATTAAATTACAGACGGATACATCTAACGTTGATAATTGAGCGTTTGAAAATGGCATCCTGAGGTCCCTCTCTGGGCAATGCTCAGCGTCGAAAGGAAGGCTACCCTCACTCCTTGGCCTTTTATAACCTCTGAGAGCTACGTAGCAAGCCCATTCCACTTCTCATTGGTTACTGACATCCAGGGGAAGGCGGGTGCAGTTCATGTCGTTCCATAGGATACACACAGACTTTTAAAACTGATCTGAAACCAGCGCTTCGCTCTCAGACCATCGCAGTACCTGTCATGGATTTCGCTGTAGAAAGAGTTCTGGGTCACCCACAGACATAATTCCAACGGTTTATGAAACTAGAGAGTGTTTTCTATCCAATAGAATTAATAATATGCATATTGTACGAGCAAGAAGTGAGCACGAGGCAGTTTAATTTGGCGACACCCAGAAATAAAAAATGATAACATTATAACATTATAACATAACATGACAAAAGGCTAGCACAGACAGGAATATGTTCAGGGATTCCTCTGATGGCATTGAGGAGTACACCACATCAGTCATTGGCTTCATCAATAAGTGCATCGATGACATCATCCCCAAAGTGACCGTACGTACATAGAAGCCATGGATTACAGGCAGCATCCACACTGAGCTAAAGTCTAGACCTGCCACTTTCAAGGAGCGGGACTCTAACCTGGAAGCTTATAAGAAATCCCACAATGCCCTCCGACGAACCATCAAACAGGCAAAGCATCAATACAGGACTAAGATCGAATCGTACTACACCGGCTCTGATGCTCGTCGGATGTGGCAAGCCTTACAAACCATTACAGACTAAAAGGGGAAGCACAGCCGAGAGCTGCCCAGTGACACAAGCCTACCAGACGAGCTAAACTACTGCTATGCTCACTTCGAGACAAATAACACTGAAACATGCATGAGAGCACCAACTTTTCCGGAAGACTGTGATCACACTCTCCGCTGCCGATGTAAGACATTTAACCAGGTCAACATTCACAAGGCCGCAGGGCCAGACAGATTACCAGGACGTGTACTGCGAGCATGCGCTGACCAACTGGCAAGTGTTTTCACTGACATTTACAGCCTCTCCCTGTTCGAGTCTGTAATACCAACATGTTTAAAGCAGACCATCATTGTCATTTTACTACTGCTCTTACTTGTTTCTTTTATCTCTTATTCTTATTCTTATCCACATTTGTTTGAAATTGCTTTGTTGGTTAGGGGCTCGTAAGTAAGCATTTCACTGTAAGGTTGTATTCGGCACATATGACTAATAAAATTTGATCTGATCTAATATTCTTTCCAGCATAATGTCGCTGCAGGTATAATTCTCTGTCAATTACCTGCATTCATATGCCACAATGACCATAGCAGGCACAGTTCCACTTGGAACGTTGATATTGTAGAAAATTGTAGCAATTTGACTAAAATAACACCTTCCACCCATACAATGGAGACATGATTGTTGAATTTTGATTAAGTAGTGGCCTAATAAAGTGACATTGTTACATCTGAAATACCTACTCTTTGGCTTCATGCCGAGCAATGTTCAATTGATTGTAGATCAGTTGAGCCCCAAGAATGTCTGGTAATCTAAAAGTATTTCAATCGAGGACAGGCTAACTGAATGAACAACAAAGACAAAAGTATGAACGTTTATAAAAAATAGTTTTTGGGAGTGGCCTCATTTCTGAGGGATGACCCTCGGAGCCAGATGCTGTGGGGCCGTAAAGCTCTATGCAGGGCAGGTGGCATCGAACCCCTTGCCTGATACAGTTGAAACCCGGATTCATCCGTGAAGAGTACACTTCTCCAGCGTACCAATAGCCATCGGAGGTGAGCTTTGGCCCACTGCAGTCAGTTACAATGCCGAACTGCAGTCAGGTCAAGACCCTTGTGAGTACGACGAGCACGCAGATGAGCTTCCCTGAGATGGTTTCTGACGGTTTGTGCAGAAATTCTTCAGTTGTGCAAACCCACAGTTTCATCAGCTGCCCGGGTGGCTGTTCTCAGACGATCTCGCAGGTGAAGAAGCCGGATGTGGAGGTCCTGGGCTGGCGTGGTTTCACATGGTCTGCGGTTGTGAGGCCGGTTGGACGCACTGCCAAATTCTTTAAAATGACGTTGGTGGCTTATGGTAGATAAATTAACATTAAATTATCTGGCAACAGCTCTGGTGGACATTCCTGTAGTTAGCATGCCAATTGCACGCTCCCTCAACTTGAGACGTTTGTGGCATTGTGTTGTATGACAAAACTGCAGATTTTAGATTGGCCTTATATTGTCCCCAGCACAAGGTGCACCTGTGTAACGATAATGATATTTAATCTAACAGGGATGTAAACAAATTTGTGCACAAAATGTGAGAAACTTTTAGTCCGTGTGGAACATTTCTGGGATCTTTTTTTTCAGCTCATGAAACATGGGACCAACACTACATGTTGCGTTTATATTTTTTTTCAGTGTACATGATATTTTTCTTCAAAATATTATGTTAGAACAATTTTATCCAAGAATACATGTGGGACTGTATTGTTAAAGCTGCAATCATTATTTTGGAACATTAACTAAGCAAAATCCCCGCCCCTGTTTCGGTAAAAAGCTACTTTTTTTTAATATAGTGTTTAGTTTGTTTAATTGCTTCTGTAAGTCGCTCTGGATAAGAGCGTCTGCTAAATAACTCACATGTAGATGTAGATGTAGATGTAGATGTAGATGTAGATGTAGATGTAGATGTAGATGCGCAAACAAGCTTATATTTGGGTTACGACAGTTGAACTAAGCTCATGAGGAATTTATAAGTTATATTCTTCAAGAATCAATGGGTACATATCATTAATTTATAAGCCAAAAATGTTTTGTAGCAATTGCAGATTTCCCCTTTAACGGTGGATGAGATCCCATAGTGGTCATTACAGCTGAGGGTGCTTCTCCACAGATTCAGTGGAAGTTAATTGGGCCCATTTAAAACACAAGGAGACCCAGGAATATCACGAGGTATAACAGTCTACTAGATCTCAGGAGAATAAAGCAGTGTTTCAGTACCTCCTGTCTCCCCTATGCAAATATGGGCTTGACCCAATAACCTTCTGTGGTACATTTTAGAGAGTACTGTAAAACCTTTTTGGTTCAATTAAGTCATCTCTGCACCCAAAACCAAGTCCACCACTCAATGTAAGGCTGTGACGAGAGACTTTCAATGAAGCAGCGTTTTTGATGTCATGCTTCATCATACCTGTAATCATGCAGAAGATTTGCAGAACGTCAACCATTTTTCAATAAAATGTGATAAACCACAGTCATGAGACACATTCTAATATGTCGGTGTGATCTGTCTGTATTGCATCAATGCACCAGCTAACACAGAACAAAATACAGATGATTTGACATAGATATGTTTTGCTTCATATGCTCTATAACTGAACGCTTCCCAACCCTTTTCAATACACCCTACACTTGGTAGAAAAAACGTATGACAACCACAAATCCTTTCAGGCCCAAAACCGAGTGGGTCGAGTATATTAAATATAAATTGTCAATGCATGTAATAGGTTTCTGACACTCTCTGACACGTCTTCTGTCCAGAGAGACCACTAGAGCTTTCAACAAGCCCCCTGATAATTGACTAGCATTACTCTTCTGTTATTTTAAGTTCACCCCCGTGAAATAGGCTCATCTCTCACTCTCCACCAGCATCAGCAGTTCCTGTCCTACATACAGTAGAATACCCATCACAAATAATCAGGTATGCTTGAGAAGGGGATTGCATAGCTTCCCCCCCACGGGGAGCAGTTCCTGTTTTAGCTACAGTGGGATACCTGATTATTTGTTGTGAGTATGTTTTGAGAAGGGGGATTGCATAGCTTCCCCCCCACGGGGAGCAGTTCCTGTCTTAGCTACAGTAGGATACCTGATTATTTGTGGTGAGTATGTTTTGAGAAGGGGGATTGCATAGCTTCCCCCCCGCAGGGAGCAGTTCCTGTCTTAGCTACAGTAGGATACCTGATTATTTGTGGTGAGTATGTTTTGAGAAGGGGGATTGCATAGCCCCCCCCCCCCCCCACGGGGAGCAGTTCCTGTCTTAGCTACAGTAGGATACCTGATTATTTGTGGTGAGTATGTTTTGAGAAGGGGGATTGCATAGCTTCCCCCCCGCAGGGAGCAGTTCCTGTCTTAGCTACAGTAGGATACCTGATTATTTGTGGTGAGTATGTTTTGAGAAGGGGGATTGCATAGCTTCCCCCCCGCAGGGAGCAGTTCCTGTCTTAGCTACAGTAGGATACCTGATTATTTGTGGTGAGTATGTTTTGAGAAGGGGGATTGCATAGCTTCCCCCCCGCGGGGAGCAGTTCCTGTCTTAGCTACAGTAGGATACCTGATTATTTGTGGGGAGTATGTTTTGAGAAGGGGGATTGCATAGCTTCCCCCCCGCGGGGAGCAGTTCCTGTCTTAGCTACAGTAGGATACCTGATTATTTGTCGTGAGTATGTTTTGAGAAGGGGGATTGCATAGCTTCCCCCCCACGGGGAGCAGTTCCTGTCTTAGCTACAGTAGGATACCTGATTATTTGTGGTGAGTATGTTTTGAGAAGGGGGATTGCATAGCCCCCCCCCCAAGGGGAGCAGTTCCTGTCTTAGCTACAGTAGGATACCTGATTATTTGTGGTGAGTATGTTTTGAGAAGGGGGATTGCGTAGCTTCCCCCCCCCAAGGGGAGCAGTTCCTGTCTTTGCTACAGTAGGATACCTGATTATTTGTGGTGAGTATGTTTTGAGAAGGTAGATTGCATAGCTCCCCCCCCCCCCCCCCACCCCCACGGGGAGCAGTTCCTGTCTTAGCTACAGTAGGATACCTGATTATTTGTGGTGAGTATGTTTTGAGAAGGGGGATTGCATAGCTTCCCCCCCGCGGGGAGCAGTTCCTGTCTTAGCTACAGTAGGATACCTGATTATTTGTGGTGAGTATGTTTTGAGAAGGGGGATTGCATAGCCCCCCCCCCCCCCCCCCCCCACGGGGAGCAGTTCCTGTCTTAGCTACAGTAGGATACCTGATTATTTGTGGTGAGTATGTTTTGAGAAGGGGGATTGCATAGCTTCCCCCCCACGGGGAGCAGTTCCTGTCTTAGCTACAGTAGGATACCTGATTATTTGTGGTGAGTATGTTTTGAGAAGGGGGATTGCATAGCCCCCCCCCCCCCCCCCCCCCCCCCCACGGGGAGCAGTTCCTGTCTTAGCTACAGTAGGATACCTGATTATTTGTGGTGAGTATGTTTTGAGAAGGGGGATTGCATAGCTTCCCCCCCGCGGGGAGCAGTTCCTGTCTTTGCTACAGTAGGATACCTGATTATTTGTGGTGAGTATGTTTTGAGAAGGGGGATTGCAGCAGTTCCTGTCTTAGCTACAGTAGGATACCTGATTATTTGTGGTGAGTATGTTTTGAGAAGGGGGATTGCAGCAGTTCCTGTCTTAGCTACAGTAGGATACCTGATTATTTGTGGTGAGTATGTTTTGAGAAGGGGGATTGCAGCAGTTCCTGTCTTAGCTACAGTAGGATACCTGATTTTTTGTGGTGAGTATGTTTTGAGAAGGGGGATTGCAGCAGTTCCTGTCTTAGCTACAGTAGGATACCTGATTATTTGTGGTGAGTATGTTTTGAGAAGGGGGATTGCAGCAGGTCCTGTCTTAGCTACAGTAGGATACCTGATTATTTGTGGTGAGTATGTTTTGAGAAGGGGGATTGCATAGCTTCCCCCCCGCAGGGAGCAGTTCCTGTCTTAGCTACAGTAGGATACCTGATTATTTGTGGTGAGTATGTTTTGAGAAGGGGGATTGCATAGCTTCCCCCCCGCAGGAAGCAGTTCCTGTCTTAGCTACAGTAGGATACCTGATTATTTGTGGTGAGTATGTTTTGAGAAGGGGGATTGCATAGCCCCCCCCCCCCCCACGGGGAGCAGTTCCTGTCTTAGCTACAGTAGGATACCTGATTATTTGTGGTGAGTATGTTTTGAGAAGGGGGATTGCATAGCTTCCCCCCCACGGGGAGCAGTTCCTGTCTTAGCTACAGTAGGATACCTGATTATTTGTGGTGAGTATGTTTTGAGAAGGGGGATTGCATAGCTTCCCCCCCACGGGGAGCAGTTCCTGTCTTAGCTACAGTAGGATACCTGATTATTTGTGGTGAGTATGTTTTGAGAAGGGGGATTGCATAGCTTCCCCCCCACGGGGAGCAGTTCCTGTCTTAGCTACAGTAGGATACCTGATTATTTGTGGTGAGTATGTTTTGAGAAGGGGGATTGCATAGCTTCCCCCCCGCGGGGAGCAGTTCCTGTCTTAGCTACAGTAGGATACCTGATTATTTGTGGTGAGTATGTTTTGAGAAGGGGGATTGCATAGCTTCCCCCCCGCGGGGAGCAGTTCCTGTCTTAGCTACAGTAGGATACCTGATTATTTGTGGTGAGTATGTTTTGAGAAGGGGGATTGCATAGCTTCCCCCCCGCAGGGAGCAGTTCCTGTCTTAGCTACAGTAGGATACCTGATTATTTGTTGTGAGTATGTTTTGAGAAGGGGGATTGCATAGCTTCCCCCCCACGGGGAGCAGTTCCTGTCTTAGCTACAGTAGGATACCTGATTATTTGTGGTGAGTATGTTTTGAGAAGGGGGATTGCATAGCTTCCCCCCCACGGGGAGCAGTTCCTGTCTTAGCTACAGTAGGATACCTGATTATTTGTGGTGAGTATGTTTTGAGAAGGGGGATTGCATAGCTTCCCCCCCGCAGGGAGCAGTTCCTGTCTTAGCTACAGTAGGATACCTGATTATTTGTGGTGAGTATGTTTTGAGAAGGGGGATTGCATAGCTTCCCCCCCGCAGGGAGCAGTTCCTGTCTTAGCTACAGTAGGATACCTGATTATTTGTGGTGAGTATGTTTTGAGAAGGGGGATTGCATAGCCCCCCCCCCCCCCCCACGGGGAGCAGTTCCTGTCTTAGCTACAGTAGGATACCTGATTATTTGTGGTGAGTATGTTTTGAGAAGGGGGATTGCATAGCTTCCCCCCCGCAGGGAGCAGTTCCTGTCTTAGCTACAGTAGGATACCTGATTATTTGTGGTGAGTATGTTTTGAGAAGGGGGATTGCATAGCTTCCCCCCCGCAGGGAGCAGTTCCTGTCTTAGCTACAGTAGGATACCTGATTATTTGTGGTGAGTATGTTTTGAGAAGGGGGATTGCATAGCTTCCCCCCCGCGGGGAGCAGTTCCTGTCTTAGCTACAGTAGGATACCTGATTATTTGTGGGGAGTATGTTTTGAGAAGGGGGATTGCATAGCTTCCCCCCCGCGGGGAGCAGTTCCTGTCTTAGCTACAGTAGGATACCTGATTATTTGTCGTGAGTATGTTTTGAGAAGGGGGATTGCATAGCTTCCCCCCCACGGGGAGCAGTTCCTGTCTTAGCTACAGTAGGATACCTGATTATTTGTGGTGAGTATGTTTTGAGAAGGGGGATTGCATAGCCCCCCCCCCAAGGGGAGCAGTTCCTGTCTTAGCTACAGTAGGATACCTGATTATTTGTGGTGAGTATGTTTTGAGAAGGGGGATTGCGTAGCTTCCCCCCCCCAAGGGGAGCAGTTCCTGTCTTTGCTACAGTAGGATACCTGATTATTTGTGGTGAGTATGTTTTGAGAAGGTAGATTGCATAGCTCCCCCCCCCCCCACCACCCCCACGGGGAGCAGTTCCTGTCTTAGCTACAGTAGGATACCTGATTATTTGTGGTGAGTATGTTTTGAGAAGGGGGATTGCATAGCTTCCCCCCCGCGGGGAGCAGTTCCTGTCTTAGCTACAGTAGGATACCTGATTATTTGTGGTGAGTATGTTTTGAGAAGGGGGATTGCATAGCCCCCCCCCCCCCCCCCCCACGGGGAGCAGTTCCTGTCTTAGCTACAGTAGGATACCTGATTATTTGTGGTGAGTATGTTTTGAGAAGGGGGATTGCATAGCTTCCCCCCCACGGGGAGCAGTTCCTGTCTTAGCTACAGTAGGATACCTGATTATTTGTGGTGAGTATGTTTTGAGAAGGGGGATTGCATAGCCCCCCCCCCCCCCCCCCCCCCCCCCCCCACGGGGAGCAGTTCCTGTCTTAGCTACAGTAGGATACCTGATTATTTGTGGTGAGTATGTTTTGAGAAGGGGGATTGCATAGCTTCCCCCCCGCGGGGAGCAGTTCCTGTCTTTGCTACAGTAGGATACCTGATTATTTGTGGTGAGTATGTTTTGAGAAGGGGGATTGCAGCAGTTCCTGTCTTAGCTACAGTAGGATACCTGATTATTTGTGGTGAGTATGTTTTGAGAAGGGGGATTGCAGCAGTTCCTGTCTTAGCTACAGTAGGATACCTGATTATTTGTGGTGAGTATGTTTTGAGAAGGGGGATTGCAGCAGTTCCTGTCTTAGCTACAGTAGGATACCTGATTTTTTGTGGTGAGTATGTTTTGAGAAGGGGGATTGCAGCAGTTCCTGTCTTAGCTACAGTAGGATACCTGATTATTTGTGGTGAGTATGTTTTGAGAAGGGGGATTGCAGCAGGTCCTGTCTTAGCTACAGTAGGATACCTGATTATTTGTGGTGAGTATGTTTTGAGAAGGGGGATTGCATAGCTTCCCCCCCGCAGGGAGCAGTTCCTGTCTTAGCTACAGTAGGATACCTGATTATTTGTGGTGAGTATGTTTTGAGAAGGGGGATTGCATAGCTTCCCCCCCGCAGGAAGCAGTTCCTGTCTTAGCTACAGTAGGATACCTGATTATTTGTGGTGAGTATGTTTTGAGAAGGGGGATTGCATAGCCCCCCCCCCCCCACGGGGAGCAGTTCCTGTCTTAGCTACAGTAGGATACCTGATTATTTGTGGTGAGTATGTTTTGAGAAGGGGGATTGCATAGCTTCCCCCCCACGGGGAGCAGTTCCTGTCTTAGCTACAGTAGGATACCTGATTATTTGTGGTGAGTATGTTTTGAGAAGGGGGATTGCATAGCTTCCCCCCCACGGGGAGCAGTTCCTGTCTTAGCTACAGTAGGATACCTGATTATTTGTGGTGAGTATGTTTTGAGAAGGGGGATTGCATAGCTTCCCCCCCACGGGGAGCAGTTCCTGTCTTAGCTACAGTAGGATACCTGATTATTTGTGGTGAGTATGTTTTGAGAAGGGGGATTGCATAGCTTCCCCCCCGCGGGGAGCAGTTCCTGTCTTAGCTACAGTAGGATACCTGATTATTTGTGGTGAGTATGTTTTGAGAAGGGGGATTGCATAGCTTCCCCCCCGCGGGGAGCAGTTCCTGTCTTAGCTACAGTAGGATACCTGATTATTTGTGGTGAGTATGTTTTGAGAAGGGGGATTGCATAGCTTCCCCCCCGCAGGGAGCAGTTCCTGTCTTAGCTACAGTAGGATACCTGATTATTTGTTGTGAGTATGTTTTGAGAAGGGGGATTGCATAGCTTCCCCCCCACGGGGAGCAGTTCCTGTCTTAGCTACAATAGGATACCTGATTATTTGTGGTGAGTATGTTTTGAGAAGGGGGATTGCATAGCTTCCCCCCCGCAGGGAGCAGTTCCTGTCTTAGCTACAGTAGGATACCTGATTATTTGTGGTGAGTATGTTTTGAGAAGGGGGATTGCATAGCCCCCCCCCCCCCCCCCACGGGGAGCAGTTCCTGTCTTAGCTACAGTAGGATACCTGATTATTTGTGGTGAGTATGTTTTGAGAAGGGGGATTGCGTAGCTTCCCCCCCACGGGGAGCAGTTCCTGTCTTAGCTACAGTAGGATACCTGATTATTTGTGGTGAGTATGTTTTGAGAAGGGGGATTGCATAGCTTCCCCCCCGCAGGGAGCAGTTCCTGTCTTAGCTACAGTAGGATACCTGATTATTTGTGGGGAGTATGTTTTGAGAAGGGGGATTGCATAGCTTCCCCCCCGCGGGGAGCAGTTCCTGTCTTAGCTACAGTAGGATATCTGATTATTTGTGGTGAGTATGTTTTGAGAAGGGGATTGCATAGCTTCCCCCCCGCGGGGAGCAGTTCCTGTCTTAGCTACAGTAGGATACCTGATTATTTGTGGTGAGTATGTTTTGAGAAGGGGGATTGCATAGCTTCCCCCCCGCGGGGAGCAGTTCCTGTCTTAGCTACAGTAGGATACCTGATTATTTGTGGTGAGTATGTTTTGAGAAGGGGGATTGCATAGCTTCCCCCCCGCAGGGAGCAGTTCCTGTCTTAGCTACAGTAGGATACCTGATTATTTGTGGTGAGTATGTTTTGAGAAGGGGGATTGCAACAGTTCCTGTCTTTGCTACAGTAGGATACCTGATTATTTGTGGTGAGTATGTTTTGAGAAGGGGGATTGCGTAGCTTCCCCCCCGCGGGGAGCAGTTCCTGTCTTAGCTACAGTAGGATACCTGATTATTTGTGGTGAGTATGTTTTGAGAAGGGGGATTGCATAGCTTCCCCCCCGCGGGGAGCAGTTCCTGTCTTAGCTACAGTAGGATACCTGATTATTTGTGGTGAGTATGTTTTGAGAAGGGGGATTGCATAGCTTCCCCCCCACGGGGAGCAGTTCCTGTCTTAGCTACAGTAGGATACCTGATTATTTGTGGTGAGTATGTTTTGAGAAGGGGGATTGCATAGCTTCCCCCCCGCGGGAAGCAGTTCCTGTCTTAGCTACAGTAGGATACCTGATTATTTGTGGTGAGTATGTTTTGAGAAGGGGGATTGCATAGCTTCCCCCCCACGGGGAGCAGTTCCTGTCTTAGCTACAGTAGGATACCTGATTATTTGTGGTGAGTATGTTTTGAGAAGGGGGATTGCATAGCTTCCCCCCCGCGGGGAGCAGTTCCTGTCTTAGCTACAGTAGGATACCTGATTATTTGTGGTGAGTATGTTTTGAGAAGGGGGATTGCATAGCTTCCCCCCCGCGGGGAGCAGTTCCTCTCAGGTTGTTATGTGTTCTCTCCATTAACCCGTGGCCGCAGCGCTGTCCTCTATCCGTGCAGTTCTTATAGTCCGGGCATTTGTTGGTGTGTGTTGAGACAGGGCAGGCTAACTGATTATTGTGGAAGCAGAATATAGAGTATGCTTATAGCGTAGTCACTTAAATTACTTTTCAATGTCAGACATTACAGATTGTGTTAACTCTGTCATGCATATGTTAACTCATTAATTCTATGTACAGTATATAATCAGTGATATAATATAACAATGTTAATACTATAACACATATTGAATCAAAATAATCTCTCTCCCGGCAAAAACACCCCAAAATGAACATGTTTTTAAATGGGATTTTAATTGTTGCTGACTGAAATACACTTTATGTACTGGTCCCATAGATTTCAGCAGCACTGTCTTCTGTGCTACCTTGCTGAGTATTGGATAAATATTGTATTTCAGCAGCACTGTCTTCTGTGCTACCTTGCTGTGTATTGGATAAATACTGTCTTTCAGCAGCACTGTCTTCTGTGCTACCTTGCTGAGTATTGGATAAATATTGTCTTTCAGCAGCACTGTCTTCTGTGCTACCTTGCTGTGTATTGGATAAATATTGTCTTTCAGCAGCACTGTCTTCTGTGCTACCTTGCTGTGTATTGGATAAATATTGTCTTTCAGCAGCACTGTCTTCTGTGCTAGCTTGCTGTGTATTGGATAAATACTGTCTTTCAGCAGCACTGTCTTCTGGAGAGCTGATTCTAACCATGTGTCCCAAATGGCTCCCTATTCCCAGTGTAGTGCACTACTTTTGACCAGGGCCTAGAAAGTATTCATTGCTCGGTAGCTACATTTCTGCTGCATATAGGATGTCTGGCGATGATTAACAGATCTGTTATCTCCTAGAAAATGTGCATTTAGTAGGATTACAAGTTTGGCCATTTTGGTTTCAATATTGCAATTTGCTAAGACTTCGTTGTAGTTTTGATTGAAATATTATTGGAGATAATCTGGGGTTTGTTTCTTTATCGATATTTTCCTTAAAAAAAACGCCATATTTTTTTCATAATACAAAAAAGACACACACAAATGACAACGTCCAGAAGAGCCACTCCCAAACATCCACAACATCCCTCCTGCCCGGACCCACCAGCCCCCATCTCCAGCACCAGCATCACTCTCCGCCACATGGTCTCAAACGGCACCATTTTGTTTCTCTCCGTCTTTATCAACATTTTCCAAACACTTCAAGTTTCCAAACGCTTTAAATTTGAGCAAGAATTGCATGCTATCTGACTACAGTAGAACATTTGCCCTGGCATGTAAAGTAGCCTAGATTAACTATGCAGAACGATACCTTTCGGTCGCCTAAACTTGTGCATTGTGTGTTGTGACATTGTGTTCAGGTTGTTTGTAGCCCTGACAGCATCCTCCACAGTGCTGCATTTGATAAATAGATTTTATTAGGGTTATAACTGTTCCATTTGCCAATGTCCAGGATTCCATCTTATTTTACCTGAGGAAATAAAAAGAAAAGGTTGGCATTTCCCCCCTGCTTCCCAATGACTCAGGAAAACATCAGGGCAGAGGTCAGCCCTCTGGACCCTGGTCTAAAGTAGTGCACTACATTAGGAAGGGACCCTGGTCTAAAGTAGTGCACTACATTAGGAATGGACCCTGGTCTAAAGTAGTGAATTACATTATGAATGGACCCTGGTCTAAAGTAGTGCACCACATTAGGAATGGACCCTGGTCTAAAGTAGTGCACTACATTAGGAATGGACCCTGGTCTAAAGTAGTGCACTACATTAGGAATGGACCCTGGTCTAAAGTAGTACACTACATTAGGAATGGACCCTGGTCTAAAGTAGTGCACTACATTAGGAATGGACCCTGGTCTAAAGTAGGGCACTACATTAGGAATGGACCCTGGTCTAAAGTAGTGCACTACATTAGGAATGGACCCTGGTCTAAAGTAGTGCACTACTTTAGGAATGGACCCTGGTCTAAAGTAGTGCACTACATTAGGAATGGACCCTGGTCTAAAGTAGTGCACTACATTAGGAATGGACCCTGGTCTAAAGTAGTGCACTACATTAGGAATGGACTCTGGTCTAAAGTAGTGCACTACATTAGGAATGGACCCTGGTCTAAAGTAGTGCACTACATTAGGAATGGACTCTGGTCTAAAGTAGTGCACTACATTATGAATGGACCCTGGTCTAAAGTAGGGCACTACATTAGGAATGGACCCTGGTCTAAAGTAGTGCACTACATTAGGAATGGACCCTGGTCTAAAGTAGTGCACTACATTAGGAATGGACCCTGGTCTAAAGTAGTGCACTACATTAGGAATGGACTCTGGTCTAAAGTAGTGCACTACATTAGGAATGGACCCTGGTCTAAAGTAGTGCACTACATTAGGAATGGACTCTGGTCTAAAGTAGTGCACTACATTATGAATGGACCCTGGTCTAAAGTAGGGCACTACATTAGGAATGGACCCTGGTCTAAAGTAGTGCACTACATTAGGAATGGACCCTGGTCTAAAATAGTGCACTACATTAGGAATAGACCCTGGTCTAAAGTAGTGCACTACATTAGGAATGGACCCTGGTCTAAAGTAGTGCACTACATTATGAATGGACCCTGGTCTAAAATAGTGCACTACATTAGGAATAGACCCTGGTCTAAAGTAGTGCACTACATTAGGAATGGACCCTGGTCTAAAGTAGTGCACTACATTATGAATGAACCCTGGTCTAAAGTAGTGCACTACATTATGAATGAACCCTGGTCTAAAGTAGGGCACTACATTAGCAACGGGGTGCCATTTGTGATGAATCCACAAAGTCACATTTTTACTGTTCCTCACAGGTCATTGTGACCCTCTGGTGACCATTTTTCCTTTTAGTTGCAATGTTGATGGTGTGACATATTGAGTTAGCCAGGGTGCGATAGGACTTTACACTTGCCCTTGCTGTGACATTGAGCTGTGCTGTGTACAGCGTGTCCCTCCCATCTCCCTGTTCCAGCAGGCATACAGCCCCTGGACTACATCCCAAATGGTACCCTATTTCTTACATAGTGCACTACTTTTGACCAAAACCCTATGGGATAACCTATGGGACTTGGGCAAAAGTAGTGCACTATATAATAGGTTACCATTTGGGACATAACCGTGCTTTCCAATGCTTCCCCCGCCATGCCCGCTAAAATATGTTAATTGAGTTAAGGACTGTGTTTGGAGCACACTAACACTTCAACATGCTGTGTTGTGCTGTTCATCAGGATATTAACATCTCATGTTTTAAAGGACTGTGTGATGAAAGGATTGTCTCCAACAGGCTCGAAGTTCGTAACAAAAAGGGAGACAAAGTGGGGATAAGGAATAACAAAATATATTTATTAACTGAAGTAAACTAAATACAATTATTAACAATGTTGTGTGTAGTCAGTAATCAGTAGTGTAAGTGGCTGTGTGTATAAATGTGATAATGAGGGGTGTTGAAAGGTGCCCAAGCAAGCAAGCAAACAAAACAGCCACAAAATCACCACAACCAAACTCTATCTGCCTGGAGAGTCTGCATGGAGAGAGTCTCCTCAATGAATGTGGAAGTGGTGTATTTATCCTGGGACACACCCGGGCCCAGGTGTGTCCCATGTCGCTGACGACCCTCCCAGCCCCGCCCGCTGACATCCTAATAAGGAAAACAAGAGCAAAGAGAAAGAATGCGGCAGACAGAGTGGGAGGGGCGTCACAGGATGATAACACAGAAACATGTCGTAAAGAGTCCTACATTATTTTGGCCATTATTGTCTCTAAATGTTGAAAGGTTAATGTTTGAAATCAAAAGCTAAAATGAATGAATAGATTTATTCAGGTGACATAGTGTATGGTTAGTTTGTATAGAAATCAATGCAGTCAGTGAATCTTTGAGGGAGAGGCCGTATGGTAATTGCATGAGCCAAGACCTAAACGACTCCAAGCACAGTGAAGTAGTCACGATCGTCAAAGGGACTGAGTGAGGACCAAGGCGCAGCGCGTGAAAAGAACATCTTCTTTTATTATTTAAAGAAGGAACAAACAAAACAAAAAAAACAAACAGACGACCGTGAAGCTATAAATACAAAATGGTGCTGACACTGACCATTACACAATGACATAGACAATTCCCCACAAACAGCTAAAGCCTATGGTTACCTTAAATATGGCTCCCAATCAGAGACAACAATAACCAGCTGTCTCTAATTGAGACCCAATTCAGGCAACCATAGACTTTCCTAAACACCTACACTCAACCATAGACACAGCTAAACAACTATACTAAACATAAACCCAACTACTCTAAATAAACCCCCTAAAACTTAAAACCACCATAGACACTACAAAACCCACATAAATTACCCATGTCACACCCTGACCTAACTAAAATAAGAAAGAAAACAAAGAATACTAAGGCCAGGGCGTGACAGACGTCATCCTTTAGGTTTTCATTGTGACATCAGGTGTTATAAGTATTGCACTTTACAAAGTAACTCGTTGTGATGACAACCATCAAACCATAAAGAACTTGACAGAACTTGAGAAATTGAGCTGAGTGTAGTTGTTTAAAAGAAAAACCTTATGAACAAAGTTTTTTCTTTATAACAAAACAATTTTCCACATGCTCGGGGCATCCTGATAATATAACATAACATCCTGATAATAATTATAAAGGAAACGAGTCAGAAAAGTAAACCTTTTGAAGTTCGGAAAAGGAACAGTATAGAAAAATATTATTTCAATATCTTGGTTCACTGGAAGGATATGAGTTATCAGCAAGTCATCTTTGGGAAATATGAACGCATTGAAGTTATGAGACAAAAATACAAAAGACCTAAAAACAAAAATCTATCAAAGAGACGAGATTCATTTGTATATCAGGTGAAAAACAGAGTTTATCTAAAGCACCATGAATATCAGTGATACAGGATTGGGGAACATTAAAGACAGTTAGCTCCTTTTAAAGTCAACTATACTCTTAGGCAGTTAGCTCTTAGCAGCCCCCCCCCCCCCCCCCCATAAATAAGTAAAAATAACTCACTTGCCTTTCGTGAACTAACACCCGGCATTTGACATTTTTTTCCCTACTAGCCCTGACTTTGCTGATAGCTATTTTATTCAGGAAAAATGTACTTTACTATGCCTGAGATATGTGGTTGTACCATCTCGCTATCTTAAGATGGATCCACTAACTGTAAGTCTCTCTGGATAGTGTCTGCTAAAAGACTCAAATGTAAAGAGGGTTTGAACCGTTATAGTGGATTTCCACTCTGAGCTTCAGCACTGCTCCATGCTGAGAAGAGAAACACTGTTCTAGACTAGACAACTTCATTCCCTCCCTGGACCATCTCAAATCTTAAAAATAATTACTCTAAAATAATTACTAGACAGCTTAAACCGCTAGAGTTCCTCCCTAGGTTTCTTCCTAGAAAGTCCTTCCTTCTAGGGAGTTCTTCCTGGCCACTGTGTTTCTGCTTTGCTTACTCTTTGGGGTCTAGGCCGGGGAACTGCAAAGCACTTTGTGACAACTGCTCATATAAAAAGTTATGTGATTGATAGAATTTACACTATATCCCTGTATTTCTTCACAGCTTCTTCCTTTATTGAATAGGGCAGGGATTAGGGCAGGGATAAGGGCTACATCTCAAATGGCACCCTATTCCCTGTATAGTGCACTACTTAGGGACCTAGTTCAAAAATAGTGCACTATATAGGGATTAGGGTGCTCTTTGGGACAATGAAATGATCCCTGCTCCAGACAAGAACCTGAACTCATGCTAATCTCTGACACAGCAGGTTTTTGATGGCTCTGTAAAAACGGAACATCATTGCTTAAGGCAAGGTGACAGCAGGGATAATTATTATCCATAATTCATGTTAAATACCTAAATCCCAGAGGGACAGAGAATGGGGGAGGGGGTGTCCTTGCTTATTTCCAAAACCCCTCTAGTCTAACCTTCTCAGCTCTCAGGTGGTCAAGTGCAGAGAGCAATTGTAATTGATACAGAATGTGATATTTTCCAATGCATCCTTGTCATAAAATAATATGCACAAAGCATCCAGTTGGCTATTTACTGTAGATATACATAGTAGTAGAATAGTACTGTATGCGTGCAGTCCCAGTTCTGGCTCCGATAGAATATACTGCCTGCCTGCCTGCCATTTATTTTTTATAAAAGAATGACGTGTTGTCGTATGACACCGTGGCAGAGGAAAGATGGAGGCGGTTACATCTTTGAATGACGTGTTGTCGTATGACGCCGTGGCAGAGGAAAGATGGAGGCGGTTACATCTTTGAATGACGTGTTGTCGTATGACACCGTGGCAGAGGAAAGTTAGAGGTGGTTACATCTTTGAATGACGTGTTGTCGTATGACACCGTGGCAGAGGAAAGTTAGAGGCGGTTACATCTTTGAATGACGTGTTGTCGTATGACGCCGTGGCAGAGGAAAGATGGAGACGGTTACATCTTTGAATGACGTGTTGTCGTATGACGCCGTGGCAGAGGAAAGATGGAGGCGGTTACATCTATGAATGACGTGTTGTCGTACGACGCCGTGGCAGAGGAAAGATGGAGGCGGTTACATCTTTGAATGACGTGTTGTCGTACGACACCTTGGCAGAGGAAAGATGGAGACGGTTACATCTTTGAATGACGTGTTGTCGTATGATGCCGTGGCAGAGGAAAGATGGAGGCGGTTACATCTTTGAATGACGTGTTGTCGTATGATGCCGTGGCAGAGGAAAGATGGAGGCGGTTACATCTTTGAATGACGTGTTGTCGTATGACACCGTGGCAGAGGAAAGATGGAGACGGTTACATCTTTGAATGACGTGTTGTCGTACGACACCGTGGCAGAGGAAAGATGGAGACGGTTACATCTTTGAATGACGTGTTGTCGTACGACACCGTGGCAGAGGAAAGATGGAGACGGTTACATCTTTGAATGACGTGTTGTCGTATAACACCGTGGCAGAGGAAAGATGGAGGCGGTTACATCTTTGAATGACGTGTTGTCGTATGACACCTTGGCAGAGGAAAGATGGAGACGGTTACATCTTTGAATGACGTGTTGTCGTATGACACCGTGGCAGAGGAAAGATGGAGGCGGTTACATCTTTGAATGACGTGTTGTCGTATGACACCGTGGCAGAGGAAAGATGGAGGCGGTTACATCTTTGAATGACGTGTTGTCGTATGACACCGTGGCAGAGGAAAGATGGAGACGGTTACATCTTTGAATGACGTGTTGTCGTATGACGTCGTGGCAGAGGAAAGATGGAGGCGGTTACATCTTTGAATGACGTGTTGTCGTATGACATCGTGGCAGAGGAAAGATGGAGACGGTTACATCTTTGAATGACGTGTTGTCGTATGACACCGTGTCAGAGGAAAGATGGAGGGTTACATCTTTGAATGACGTGTTGTCGTATGACACCGTGGCAGAGGAAAGATGGAGACGGTTACATCTTTGAATGACGTGTTGTCGTATGACGCCGTGGCAGAGGAAAGATGGAGACGGATACATCTTTGAATGACGTGTTGTCGTATGACACCGTGGCAGAGGAAAGATGGAGACGGTTACATCTTTGAATGACGTGTTGTCGTATGACACCGTGGCAGAGGAAAGATGGAGACGGTTACATCTTTGAATGACGTGTTGTCGTATGACACCGTGGCAGAGGAAAGTTAGAGGCGGTTACATCTTTGAATGATTCCAAAAGCATGACATGTTTGAGCACGTCTGTCATGGATAAACAATAGAATATAATTCATACATCCTTTTCTGTGATGCATATGTACATTTGGAAATGTTCTGTAGACATACAATAGCTAAGCAAATTACATTTAGGATGTTGCAGTGCAGTCAGATACATATTTGCGTGACTGTGACGTACATAAGACACAGTTTACCCTGCTGCCTGAGGGCCGATGGTATGCAGATTAGGATAGTTAAAAGGCCACATAACCAGGGGGCAGAATAAGGGCTGGTAAATGTTGATTAAACTGTACAACTCCCACCAAATTTACGAGGACTAATATTTTAACTTTATTACCTTATAGAATTTGTACAGGCCTTTATCTAGTTACAGGGCCGGTTGTCTTAAGACAGAGTAGAGCACGTAGGCTTGTGAATCAGACGGTAATTGATGTCTCTTTTTACCTTGACATTTTGGCCAACTCATTTTAATGCTGATTGAAACGAGCCTCGTTGTCAGTTTCTCCCTTTTCACTTTGTGTCATTCTGGAACCGTGAGGCCTAATGTAGATCTGGATGGATGAGGAGTACCTTTTCACTTTGTGTCATTCTGGAACCGTGAGGCCTAATGTAGATCTGGATGGATGAGGAGTACCTTTTCACTTTGTGTCATTCTGGAACCGTGAGGCCTAATGTAGATCTGGATGGATGAGGAGTACCTTTTCACTTTGTGTCATTCTGGAACCGTGAGGCCTAATGTAGATCTGGATGGAGGAGGAGTACCTTTTCACTTTGTGTCATTCTGGAACCGTGAGGCCTAATGTAGATCTGGATGGAGGAGGAGTACCTTTTCACTTTGTGTCATTCTGGAACCGTGAGGCCTAATGTAGATCTGGATGGATGAGGAGTACCTTTTCACTTTGTGTCATTCTGGAACCGTGAGGCCTAATGTAGATCTGGATGGAGGAGGAGTACCTTTTCACTTTGTGTCATTCTGGAACCGTGAGGCCTAATGTAGATCTGGATGGAGGAGGAGTACCTTTTCAACTACTTACATCTCTTGTTGGACATTAGTGAAATTATCATATTACCTTATCCACTAGATATAAATCTATACATGTACATTTGAGGTGTTATACATTTAGGAATAACTATAAGGACCATAATCAACTGATTCAAATATATCAGAAAGACAAATATAGCTCTTAATGTCAAGCTCTATTTCATCATACCTCCACATTAATGTGTATCCACCATATTAACCTTGTATCCATATTCACCTTGTATCCACAATACAACTTGAATGTTCATGAAGCGTGGAGAATGCAGAATGTCTGTGGTGGAGCATTGTGTGAGCCTGAACTCATAAGTCAGAGAATGAGATTTCATACAACAATCTAATTGTATCAGTATCCAGGAGGGATTAGAGCATTCCTCCCAGGGCCCCATGCTAGTTGATTGTGTGTGCATAACTAGAGGTTCCATTAGCAAGATGTAGAGTCAGCAAACACTCCTGTCGTCCTCCACAGACTCTCCCATCCAAAACACAGCAGTCACAGTCAGAGAGAGAAAAAGAGCAATACAAATGTACTGATCTGATTCTCTAATGCCTAATGTTATTCTGTAAATATGTTTGCTATTGTTAACATAATCTATTATTCACTTATTTGGTCATATGAAAAATAATATATCATTTTTGTTACTTTTTTTCAATGTTTATTTATGGTGAAATTTGAAATCAAGTCCTCTGTTAATGAGATCTGCAAGAATGTAGAAGTGTATGTGGGTTTAAACTAACCAGAATGGCAGAAACACACTATATTTGTTCTTAATTTACATGACACTTTTAACAATAGTCTCCTATAACATTCTGTTTTACATGTCTTTCCTTTAGGAATTCCCTGGGTTCTGTTGTAAGACTCCAAGTCACAGGCACTTCAGAAGGGAGGCAATCCAACGGTTTGAATTCAAATAAAGGGAATTGCAATGAATATCAATCAGACTATGAATAAGTTCACAGTACACCAAGATATTAAGGTTAAAGAACAGGGGAGGAAAAAAAAGGTGAGGATAATTTGCAAACTGATCCATTTTCTGCAGTCTAGATAAACAGGACCAGGAAAGGCCTATTACAGATTACATTGAGAAGATGAACCTTTCTTCCAGGAGCACCCTTGTAAAATAATCGTGTTTTCCAATACATGAAATTATTCTAGGAGCATCATTGCAGCAACCATACTCATTCCTGGTTCAGTGGGTTATATTTTTGTCTGGATGGGGCTTCCAGGGACTTCCTGGGGCCTAGGATGTACTTTACCCAGGTCTGGATAATGGTACGTACCACCCTGACAACAATAACACATAATTAGCAGTTAATATATATTTAAAATGTGATATTAAGTGCTATGATGAGGTTCATCAATGTAAGGATAAGCAACATTTAACTACCATCGTACATATTGCCCATTCACGTTATACTAAACATCTCTACATGGGCAAATCCCAATATGTTGGATGATGAAATTACCTCGTAAAATAATCTTATTAGCAATAATATAATGACTAAAGCTTTTCCCCTGCATGCCATCATGATTATACAGTATTTACCCTCTGGCTAATTGCAAATGAAGTGCTCTGACAACATTACAGTGAACTTTGCATTTTACTCAATGATGACTTAGAAATAAAATGGTCGACCTTGTGCTTGGGGAAAAACACACATTCGCCGCCTGGAGAGTAAAAACTTAAGATAAGAGTTTAGTTTATAATTGTTGTAGTACGTTGTCATAAAAGTCAGGGAAAACGGCAGATTTTAGAGTCCTTTGGCAGATTTAGCTTGCTTTTAAGAGATATTCATGTTTCTTTTATTCAATAACAAGACGGAAGAAATTGTGCAGCAACTGTACATGGGAAATATTGTATTACCAGTAGTTTCATTTGATTTGACCATTGATATTGTAGTAATATACTAGTTGGTGTCATATCATGGTGACTTTATACCTCATTCATTCAAGCTCAATGAGTCCCTCCTATGTCTGTTAAAAGCCAGGACCAAAACCAAGTCCTGCAGATTGAAAATGTCATATTTACTAAATCCCCCAGCATTACTGTCAATCCGGTAATTGATTTGAGATTGGTCTCCATTTCCTTTGTTATTGTCCTTGACACTGGGTATATGGTAGTGGGCATTAATTGTGATGCTTACTGGCTCCCAATTCTGTGCATCTGTCTGTTATGATAAGACGTCAACAAATCTTTCAACTGTTGTTACACATTGAGATTGAAGTGATTCATTATAATATTGTTGCTATCACTCTGGTCCCTTCAGTGATTCATTATAATATTGTTGCTATTCATGTGGGCCCTTCATTGATTCATTATAAAACATTGTTGCTATTCACTCTGGGCCCTTCATTGATTCATTATATCACATTGTTGCTATTCACTCTGGGCCCTTCATTGATTAATTATAATATTGTTGATTTTCACTCTGGGCCCTTCAGTGATTCATTATAATATTGTTGCTATTCACTCTGGACCCTTCAGGGATTCATTATAATATTGTTACTATCACTCTGGGCCCTTCAGTGATTCATTATATAATATTGTTGCTATTCCTCTCTGGGCCCTTCAGTGATTCATTATATAATATTGTTGCTATTCACTCTGGACCCTTCAGTGATTCATTATAATATTGTTGATTTTCACTCTGGGCCCTTCATTGATTCATTATAATATTGTTGCTATTCACTCTGGGCCCTTCATTGATTCATTATAATATTGTTGCTATTCACTCTGGGCCCTTCATTGATTCATTATAATATTGTTGCTATTCACTCTGGACCCTTCATTGATTTATTATAATATTGTTGATTTTCACTCTGGGCCCTTCAGTGATTCATTATAATATTGTTGATTTTCACTCTGGGCCCTTCAGTGATTCATTATAATATTGTTGCTATTCATCTGGGCCCTTCAGTGATTCATTATAATATTGTTGCTATTCACTCTGGGCCCTTCATTAACCTGGTACTTTGTCTGAAATGGCTCCATAATGGCTCCATAATAAAGGGTTACCTAACAAATCCCTTTGCCACGTGTAGAGGACATTTGATCCATCTTCTTGTATTACTCTATTGGAAACACATCTAACATTTGTATGAACTGCTGGACTGCAACAGAGCTATTGTACAAGGCATACACTATGATGGAACATGTTTTATGATATGGAAGGATGATGATAGTGGGAGGCATGTGGATAAATGTTTGTTTTACTCTGTTATATATTCTCATGAAGACACATGAAGGTCAATATCTCTCTTTCTAATGAAGATCCCCAATGCTATGGGAATTAGAAAGATGGCCTGTGTTAGAAGCAAAAGGGCAACTCGTTAATCTAGGACCTTACCGGGAGGGAAAACAGCGTTCAAAATGGCACCCTATTCCCTACATTGTATGAAAAGGCACCCTATTCCCTATGGGCCCTGGTCAAAAGTAGACCTCTATATAGGGAATAGGGTGCTATTTGGGACGGAGATAACTATATTGGAAAAATATAATGTCTTTCACAATGCCTCAAAATAGAATCCTATTTCCTGGCCTCTGGCAGGGCAGGGAAAGGAGGGGCAGGTGTGCTGCATATCATGTTTTTACAGTATTTATAGGTCATTTAAGAGGGAGACTTTTATCTCTTGTAATATTGTAGTGAAAACTATTTTATTGAAACATATGACATTACTCTTTCTGTGTGATAGCTCAAAAATATTGTGTCGTGTTGTGTTCAACTGTTTAGTGTAGCATCCATGGATTTGAACATCGATTGCATTTTCTGTTTAGTTTGCATGTTGTTGTCAGAATTTACTAGGTGACGAATGGAGGAAGACTGCCCTGGAGGGAACTGGAGGGGGACTGGATGGGGACTGGAGGGGGGACTGGATGGGGACTGGAGGGGTGGTGGAGGGGAACTGGATGGGGACTGGAGGGGTGGTGGAGGGGAACTGGATGGGGACTGGAGGGGTGGTGGAGGGGGACTGGATGGGGACTGGAGGGGTGGTGGAGGGGAACTGGATGGGGACTGGAGGGGAGGTGGAGGGGGACTGGATGGGGACTGGATGGGGACTGGATGGGGACTGGAGGGGTGGTGGAGGGGGACTGGATGGGGACTGGAGGGGTGGTGGAGGGGAACTGGATGGGGACTGGAGGGGTGGTGGGGGGGAACTGGATGGGGACTGGAGGGGTGGTGGAGGGGAACTGGATGGGGACTGGAGGGGTGGTGGAGGGGAACTGGATGGGGACTGGAGGGGAGGTGGAGGGGAACTGGATGGGGACTGGAGTGGGACTGGAAGGGTGGTGGAGGGGGACTGAATGGGGACTGAATGGGGACTGGAGGGGAGGTGGAGGTGAACTGGATGAGGACTGGAGTGGGACTGGAGTGGACTGTACAGCACACAAAAAAAGTCCTAAATGGCACCCTATTCCCTTTAAGGGCCCTACTGCCTATAGGGCTATGGTCAAAAGTAGTGCACTATGTAAGGAATAAGGTGCCATTTGGGATGCATCCCTTGAGACTAATAAACATGAACAAGGCCTAACCTTGAAACCCCCTTCACACACTGGCCCGGGCCCTCTTCTGCTGGATCTGGGGGTCATGGATCGGCCTCCAGCCATCGGACAACCCACAAACAGGATGTCATTACAACCACTTCTGGTTGTTAGCTGGTTGGATTGACGTCATATTAACCAGCTTTGCCAGCTGCTAACAATCATACTTAACCCTTGAGTGAACACGGATGATTCAGTTGATACATTTTCTTGGAACGGTACGTTGTTGGATTTCTCATTAAATATGAAAATGATTTTGCTTTGAAGAGACACACATAATGTCATGGCATTTTACTTCCGGAGAACTTTGTAGTACACTATTGTTAATTGCAAACCACAGAAATTGTGAACTTGGTCTTGCCCTTTTATAAGGCTACAGACAGACTATTAATTATCTATAATTTTATGATGTAATAATCATCCAGGATTTAAATACCATGAAGGTTAGATTCAAATGTGTAATTTTCTTGCCAAAGCGTGAAACCATGACTGCGTCTGAAATGGCACCCTATTCCCTTTAAAGTGCATTCACCAGAGCACTATGGGCCCTGGTCAAGTAAGTGCTCTACAGGGAAAGGGGTGTATCAGGGCGGTGGTGCCTCTATTAAGTGAAATACGGTAATCATGTGATTTGGAGCTGTGAGTTTATTGGTACCATTTGAATTAATTGTTTGTGTGCTCTGATAGCTGCATGTATGACTGGAGAATGCACCTCCGCCTGTTTCCTACAAAATGGTGGTGCATTTTCTCTTCTGATGAGAGAATGGAAAGATGGGGAGAATCTCAAATGGTTTTACTCAACGCCTCGTGTCCTCTCATCTCCTCCTTTTGAAAAAGGTCACAGGTAATCAATGATAGGAGTCTAGGAGTGTGCTTGAATGAAATGAGACTTTCCTTCTCAACTAGCTCGTCATCGGGCATATGACGTTTACAGAGAAGGAATCCCATAATACATGTGTAAAGTGGTCACAATAAATGTAGCTAGTTGTGCTAGACATGTCATAGACAACAGGATAAGTAGTGTATCATTTTTAAATGTGTGCATGCTTTTTTCCTCTGATTAAACAACAGCTGATTCAAAGAGGGTGTGGCAAATTTCCAAACCCTTCTGTGGAGGATATGAGGACAGTGCACTTCAGTATCCTTCACAGATGGAGGTAATGGAGGAGGGGAGCAAACTCCCCTGTTCGCCTACTAACGAATTTACACTCTTCTTGAACACTTGGCTACTTATCGGTTTCCAGGTCACGGAGGAGAGGAGGACAGACTTTTCCCCAATTGAGAATCTACCCTTGAATCCTCGCATCCTCACTCCTCGCCTCCTCCTCAAATCCCATTGGATGAAAAGGTCAGGGTTCCCTTCCCTATGACCTTCTCATCCAATGAGTTTTGAGAAGGAGGTGAGGAGACAGGATGTGAGGAAACCAAGAATTGAAATCGAGATTCTCCCAGAGACAGATGCTGTTTATTCAAATCAGCTGTTTCAGATGCTGTTTATTCAAATTAGGAGACAGCTTGCTTGGTGGCTGTGTGGACTAGGGTACGGCTTGTTTGGTGGCTGTGTGAACTAAGATAAGGCTTGTTTGGTGGCTGTGTGTACTAGGATATGGCTTGTTTGTTGGCTGTGTGGACTAGGAGACGGCTTGTTTGGTGGACTAGGAGATGGTTTGTTTGAAGGCTGTGTGGACTAGGAGATGGCTTGTTTGGTGGCTGTGTGAACTAAGATAAGGCTTGTTTGGTGGCTGTGTGAACTAAGATAAGGCTTGTTTGGTGGCTGTGTGAACTAAGATAAGGCTTGTTTGGTGGCTGTGTGGACTAGGATATGGCTTGTTTGGTGGCTGTGTGAACTAAGATAAGGCTTGTTTGGTGGCTGTGTGAACTAGGGTACGGCTTGTTTGGTGGCTGTATGAACTAAGATAAGGCTTGTTTGGTGGCTGTATGAACTAAGATAAGGCTTGTTTGGTGGCTGTGTGGACTAGGATATGGCTTGTTTGTTGGCTGTGTGGACTAGGAGACGGCTTGTTTGGTGGCTGTGTGGACTAGGAGACGGCTTGTTTGGTGGCTGTGTGGACTAGGATATGGCTTGTTTGTTGGCTGTGTGGACTAGGAGACGGCTTGTTTGGTGGCTGTGTGGACTAGGAGACGGCTTGCTTGGTGGACTAGGAGACGGCTTGTTTGAAGGCTGTGTGGACTAGGATATGGCTTGTTTGGTGGCTGTGTGAACTAAGATAAGGCTTGTTTGGTGGCTGTATGAACTAAGATAAGGCTTGTTTGGTGGCTGTGTGGACTAGGATATGGCTTGTTTGTTGGCTGTGTGGACTAGGAGACGGCTTGTTTGGTGGCTGTGTGGACTAGGATATGGCTTGTTTGGTGGCTGTGTGGACTAGGAGACGGCTTGTTTGGTGGCTGTGTGGACTAGGAGACGGCTTGTTTGGTGGCTGTGTGGACTAGGATATGGCTTGTTTGGTGTCTGTGTGGACTAGGAGACGGCTTGTTTGGTGGCTGTGTGGACTAGGATATGGCTTGTTTGGTGGCTGTGTGGACTAGGATATGGCTTGTTTGGTGGCTGTGTGGACTAGGAGACGGCTTGTTTGTTGGCTGTGTGAACTAGGAGACGGCTTGTTTGGTGGCTGTGTGGACTAGGAGACGGCTTGTTTGGTGGCTGTGTGGACTAGGATACGGCTTGTTTGGTGGCTGTGTGGACTAGGAGACGGCTTGTTTGGTGGCTGTGTGGACTAGGATATGGCTTGTTTGGTGGCTGTGTGGACTAGGAGACGGCTTGTTTGGTGGCTGTGTGGACTAGGATATGGCTTGTTTGGTGGCTGGGTGGACTAGGGTATGGTTTGCTTGGTGGCTGTGTGGACAAGGAGACGGCTGGTTTGGCGGCTGTGTGGAGCGGACTAGGAGACGGCTGGTTTGGCGGCTGTGTGGAGCGGACTAGGAGACGGCTGGTTTGGTGGCTGTGTGGAGCGGACTAGGAGACGGCTGGTTAGGTGGCTGTGTGGAGCGGACTAGGAGACGGCTGGTTTGGTGGCTGTGTGGCGCGGACTAGGAGACGGCTGGTTTGGTGGCTGTGTGGAGCGGACTAGGAGACGGCTGGTTTGGTGGCTGTGTGGAGCGGACTAGGAGACGGCTGCTTTGATGGCTGTGTGGAGCGGACTAGGAGACGGCTGGTTAGGTGGCTGTGTGGAGCGGACTAGGAGACGGCTGGTTTGGTGGCTGTGTGGAGCGGACTAGGAGACGGCTGGTTAGGTGGCTGTGTGGAGCGGACTAGGAGACGGCTGGTTTGATGGCTGTGTGGAGCGGACTAGGAGACGGCTGGTTAGGTGGCTGTGTGGAGCGGACTAGGAGACGGCTGGTTTGGTGGCTGTGTGGAGCGGACTAGGAGACGGCTGGTTTGGTGGCTGTGTTTAACGGACTGGGAGACGGCTGGTTTGGTGGCTGTGTGGAGCGGACTAGGAGACGGCTGGTTTGATGGCTGTGTGGAGCGGACTAGGAGACAGCCAGTAAATGTAATCCTTGTGTTTTTATTGTGGCCTGGTTATTTATTACTAGCCCATTCATACATACTAACTACCTTTTAGCGTCTATTCATGAGGGATTCTTTTGTTAAGAGCCCTGATGCTCGTTCTGAACACCGCTTGCCGTACAGTTTTGGAATCACAAGAAACGTATCTTTCATATCAGAGAGAAATAATAATCATAAAAAAATGCTGAATTACTGCACATCTTTATAGCGTTAGGGTTAGTGTTCCCACACGGCCATATCTCCATGTTACAGCACTTGTTTACGGAAGACAAACGGAAGATAGAGGCGGCCACCTGTGCTAATTAGCTATCTAGTGTGCTCAAACACCTGGGTGTAAGTGTAACTAGGGAGGAAGTGTAGTTTGTTGGCTGGAGACACAGCCGTATGGATCTGTGCAAACCTGCTACAGTAAGTGTACCTTGTTTATGTGAAAGCTTATTTCTCGCTCAAATGACATTTAAATTCCATATGTTTCGAAAGCAATGATTTGTTGATGTTTCTAAGCGTTTAAACAGAGTGTTGGGATTGTACTTCACATGGTTCCACCGGTAGACGATGCTTATAGCCGAGATCCCTTGGGATGAGGCAGAATGCCTTTTTTAATGCTGTCGGTTCTTGAGAGCAAATGTATTACGTGAAGAACCACACAGAGAATAGTGCCATTTTTGGACAAACACACGTGAGTTTCCATGTTTCAGGATTTATTACAGAATAAATATATGTATTGATCATAGACATAGTGTATTTATTTAATACATGATGCTTTATTCAAACCTAGATTAGCTGACATTTCAGCACGGTCCTTCAAGGTTACCATGGCAAAGAAATACAGTAGTCCCCATACTGCATCACAGAACTGTGTGTACCAAATGGCACCATGTTCCCTATGTAGTGCACTGCTTTACCATAGTGCATTACTTTCGACCAGAGCCCTGCATGTGTACGGCAAGGATAGGCAACCCTATTCCTGGAGGGCCGCTAGTTGTTCCAACTAGGCACCCCATCTGACCATCTGAGCTAATTGATCAGTTCAGTGATGGCCTAAATTCAAGACACTTGGTCTTCCAGGTCGGTTAAATAAAACATCTGAAGTGTAAACAGCACTCCAGGACCAGGGTTGCCTACCCCTGATGAAGGGAATAGGGTGCCATTAGCGAAGCATCCTGTGTAATAACAAAGTTGAAAACTAGTTTCCTGTCACAGATAGTTTTTAAAGATGTTCTGGGTCTGAGTTGATCTAAGGCATGACCTTCTCATCCACTGTGTTCAAACACCACTGGAAGGTAAAAGCATGACCTTCTCATCCACTGTGTTCAAACACCACTGGAAGGTAAAAGCATGACCTTCTCATCCACTGTGTTCAAACACCACTGGAAGGTAAAAGCATGACCTTCTCATCCACTGTGTTCAAACACCACTGGAAGGTAAAAGCATGACCTTCTCATCCACTGTGTTCAAACACCACTGGAAGGTAAAAGCATGACCTTCTCATCCACTGTGTTCAAACACCACTGGAAGGTAAAAACATGACCTTCTCATCCACTGTGTTCAAACACCACTGGAAGGTAAAAGCATGACCTTCTCATCCACTGTGTTCAAACACCACTGGAAGGTAAAAGCATGACCTTCTCATCCACTGTGTTCAAACACCACTGGAAGGTAAAAGCATGACCTTCTCATCCACTGTGTTCAAACGCCACTGGAAGGTAAAAGCATGACCTTCTCATCCACTGTGTTCAAACGCCACTGGAAGATAAAAGCATGACCTTCTCACCCACTGTGTTCAAACGCCACTGGAAGGTAAAAGCATGACCTTCTCACCCACTGTGTTCAAACGCCACTGGAAGATAAAAGCATGACCTTCTCACCCACTGTGTTCAAACGCCACTGGAAGGTAAAAGCATGACCTTCTCACCCACTGTGTTCAAACGCCACTGGAAGGTAAACGCATGACCTTCTCACCCACTGTGTTCAAACACCACTGGAAGGTAAAAGCATGACCTTCTCACCCACTGTGTTCAAACACCACTGGAAGGTAAAAGCATGACCTTCTCATCCACTGTGTTCAAACACCACTGGAAGGTAAAAGCATGACCTTCTCATCCACTGTGTTCAAACACCACTGGAAGGTAAAAGCATGACCTTCTCATCCACTGTGTTCAAACACCACTGGAAGGTAAAAGCATGACCTTCTCATCCACTGTGTTCAAACACCACTGGAAGGTAAAAGCATGACCTTCTCATCCACTGTGTTCAAACACCACTGGAAGGTAAAAGCATGACCTTCTCATCCACTGTGTTCAAACGCCACTGGAAGGTAAAAGCATGACCTTCTCATCCACTGTGTTCAAACGCCACTGGAAGGTAAAAGCATGACCTTCTCATCCACTGTGTTCAAACGCCACTGGAAGGTAAAAGCATGACCTTCTCATCCACTGTGTTCAAACGCCACTGGAAGGTAAAAGCATGACCTTCTCATCCACTGTGTTCAAACGCCACTGGAAGGTAAAAGCATGACCTTCTCATCCACTGTGTTCAAACGTCACTGGAAGATAAAAGCATGACCTTCTCATCCACTGTGTTCAAACGCCACTGGAAGGTAAAAGCATGACCTTCTCATCCACTGTGTTCAAACACCACTGGAAGGTAAAAGCATGACCTTCTCATCCACTGTGTTCAAACACCACTGGAAGGTAAAAGCATGACCTTCTCATCCACTGTGTTCAAACACCACTGGAAGGTAAAAGCATGACCTTCTCACCCACTGTGTTCAAACACCACTGGAAGGTAAAAGCATGACCTTCTCACCCACTGTGTTCAAACACCACTGGAAGGTAAAAGCATGACCTTCTCACCCACTGTGTTCAAACACCACTGGAAGGTAAAAGCATGACCTTCTCACCCACTGTGTTCAAACACCACTGGAAGGTAAAAGCATGCCCTTCTCATCCACTGTGTTCAAACACCACTGGAAGGTAAAAGCATGCCCTTCTCATCCACTGTGTTCAAACACCACTGGAAGATAAAAGCATGACCTTCTCATCCACTGTGTTCAAACACCACTGGAAGGTAAAAGCATGACCTTCTCATCCACTGTGTTCAAACACCACTGGAAGGTAAAAGCATGACCTTCTCATCCACTGTGTTCAAACACCACTGGAAGGTAAAAGCATGACCTTCTCATCCACTGTGTTCAAACACCACTGGAAGGTAAAAGCATGACCTTCTCATCCACTGTGTTCAAACACCACTGGAAGGTAAAAGCATGACCTTCTCATCCACTGTGTTCAAACACCACTGGAAGGTAAAAGCATGACCTTCTCACCCACTGTGTTCAAACACCACTGGAAGGTAAAAGCATGCCCTTCTCATCCACTGTGTTCAAACACCACTGGAAGGTAAAAGCATGACCTTCTCATCCACTGTGTTCAAACACCACTGGAAGGTAAAAGCATGACCTTCTCATCCACTGTGTTCAAACACCACTGGAAGGTAAAAGCATGACCTTCTCATCCACTGTGTTCAAACACCACTGGAAGGTAAAAGCATGACCTTCTCATCCACTGTGTTCAAACACCACTGGAAGGTAAAAACATGACTGTTTCTGACAGACCAACCAGTCTGACCTTTATAGGTCTTGACCCTGGCTGGATCGGGTTGTGTTGTTTTGTTTGTCATTCATCAGATCAGACATAGCCCAATGTTGATAGTTTCACTATTCATTTAATTGAATAGATATTGCTATATTAAATTTACCAATATTTTGGTTTTATCATAAATGCTTGGACATTTATGAGATCATATTTTTGCATGAATCGCCTTGCCTATATTGCTAAATATATATTATATATAATATATTATACTCCTGTGTCTTATTTGAATCAGTATAATTTCCTATCGCCAACTTTGCTTTTAGGCTCTCTCATATCCATGACTTTGTTATTCCGATATTCTCATCATGGGCTCAGAGAAACACCTGCTGCTCTAGCCCTGATAGCTCTCTAAGCGTCAGGTTTCCGTAGCAACAGGTCCTTCACCGAGGCTTCCGGTGTTGTCTCACATGTCCAAAGAAAACATTGTAGCTATCCTTTTTAAATTGGAAACATAAGACTCTGTGTACCTTTGCAACTAACCAACATTCGAAGTATGCTGCAACATGTTCAACTGAGGGTGAGCATACACGTATGTGATAATTCTATATTGAACGACGCGCGAAACTAAATTGGTGAGGCAGGGAGCTCGAAAATAGAGGCGCCGGCAGCAGATGGCCCTGTGTGTAGTCAGATTATATCCTAGTTAAACCCAGGGCCTTGAGCATTTCTAGAGCGGGGGCAGACGTGGTGGCTGTTGCTGAAATAGTCTACGGTTACTTTGTGTACATTATAATTGCGAATAAATTAATGCATGTAGCCAGGCCGTGCCGTAATTGCCTCTACTCGCCATAGGCTATAGTTGGTGATTGGAGAATAGCAATTATGTAATCCTTGTGCGAACGGAGACGACGTCGTAGCTGAATAAAAATAACGTGGCTACCAAATTCATTTTATGAGTGGTAAAATAGAATGTGTTATTAACTGTAGAAAACAAACGCATTCTTGACATTGTCTAGTCTACAGAATGGGAGCGCCTGTGACTCATAATAGTGTAACGACCCTGGGTTTTTAAGCGCGGAAATTCACTCTGCTGCACGAGCATGCTTTTGCGGCGCAGTCGATAGCGCGCCGGACCTCGGGCTAAGAGGTCGAGGGTTCGAGACCTGCCTCCCGCTGTTTCATTACAATATTCTCCACCGTCTATTCTAGATTCTAGAGACGATGGTATTATACACCGTTGGCACTTGACATTTATCACCAGAGAACACACCAGTATCATCATGTCGGCAATAATTCGATCATCAGGCCCATGTATGAATTGTGTGAATGACACATGCCATGGACAAGGTTGGTCTTTGAGTCCTACGTTTTCATAGAGGGATGCCACAAGCAAATCATGTCAAGTAGAGGTACAGGTTCCTGGATGTGGAACTTGCACTTCTTATTAATAGCCTACACACGTAGCATACAGTATGGTCTCATACACTGTAATTAAAGCAGTCAATTAGAGGTATAAACGATAGAATGAAAGCCTGTAATAAGTCAATGCTTTTGGGTGGTTTAAGAAATAATGATCAGGATTTATGGGCGTTCCAGATAATTGGATTGATCCGGGAGATCAATAGTGAAATGATATAAATGCATCCCAAATTCTATTCCCTATGTAGTGCACTATTAACCAGAGCCCTATGGGATACCCAATGCATGCTGGTCAAAAGTAGTGCACTATAAAGGGAATAGGGAACCATTTGGGATAGAAGCCAAATACATGTCTATTTAACAGCTTCTTCATCATATTCCTCAGTGCTCTGTATTAACCTGCAACCTTTCTGCTGGAAATGGAGGGAGGAGAGGGAGAGAACGTGCAGGGGGCCTTTGAGTGTACAGTGTGTGTGCCTGTGTGAATCCATAGGCCTATAACATACTTGAAAATCAAGGTCATTTATTTTGCTGATCCTTAGATGAGACTCTTCCTTGCTTTTCATACGTGAGAAATGCAACTGTCAGCAAACCGACAAGTCAATAAGTGTTTTGATGTCAGTGTTCAGAGAGACACTTCCTCCTCAACACGTGATATATGTGATCGGGAGCTTGCCAGTGGGAAATGCAAGGTTGTATTACTATTACTGACGGACCTTATATCTAACAAAACAAAACAGCTGGTTGATTTGTCAGACAGTTATTTGGTTTGGCTTCTTTGGCTGGCTGACTGACTGTCTGACTGACTGGATGGAGTGTGACCGCTGACTGACTATAGTCGGACTAAACCAGGCATCACGTCTCATTCCTGGAAAAAGGTTTGTTGTGACTCCTTTGCCCAGAGGGGGCAGCTCATCAGACCTGAGACATCTTGTCCCCAGGGCTGCAGCATTCCTCATCCTTTTTTCTACATGTTTTAATTGCTTCCTGGCTACACAAATACAGGATGAATTGTGATTGATCTACATTCCATTATTGATAAGCTTCAGGTTTACAACTCTCCCTGATTTTCACTCCCCCTACACAGCTCTTGACTACTAATCAGATGTGTGGGATTGTTGGTGATAATTAGTAGGCCTACATTATTTCATTGTTTAATTTTCTCTTAGGCTGGCGTGTGACCTCTATGACTGACTGTAGTCGGACTAAACCAGGCATCACGTCTCATTCCTGGAAAACGGTTTGTTGTGACTCCTTTGCCCAGAGGGGGCAGCTCATCAGACCTGAGCGAGATCTTGTCCCCAGGCAAGAAAGCTACAGACTTCTTTCTTTCTTTGATTCACTTTTTCCTCTATTTAGCGTGGAAAACAAAGTATCTTTGGAAAATAATTTTCAGGATGGTAAAACATTAGTGTTAACTTAAATGACTAAAACCAGATGGAGCAATATATTTTTAAATAAGATCATCTTTGACAACTAATCGAAATAAAAACTAGGCGGGGAGAATCTGAAATGTAAAACATGTCATGTCATAGGGTTCCTATTGATGTGTTATGTTTGAGTCACTCAGCATAAGAACAAGGCACAAGCCATGACAAAATGTGTAGAATTGCAGGAAATGTTCTTTCAAACTGAAAATTCTTTCAGCCCTGTGGCGCAATGTGTAGAATTACAGGACTTTAGCTTTGAAACTGACATTTTTCTCTCAGCCCCATGACAAATGTGTAGAATTGCATGAAAATGGCTTTCAAACGTAAACACAATCTCTCTGCCTCATAGCAAAATGTGTAGAATTGCAGGAAATTAGCTAACTTTTCCACCGTTGGGGAAACACTGGAATTGCTTATTTTTCCTGAATTTGTTTACCATTGACATGGCATTTATCCACAATATAGCCTAGCCTGCATTTTGACGACCAATCAAATGTTTGGGATTCATTTTTTGGCCTATTTCATTGGTTTATTTTTGTGGTACACCAGTGGAGGGATTCCAGGTGAGAAAAAAAACAGTCATAATATTGACCTACAGTATTAGCTTGCTACATGTTTTACATTCTCCCCCCATGTTTTAACTAATGTTAAGCCTCAATATTTTGTGGTGTACATTTTTTCTCACTTCCATTGGATCACAGCTTACATCATGTCTCGTCCTCAGCATCTGGAAGATATTCTCATGTCTAAACCCTTTGGAAGAACTGATACAGGCAATTCTATTTCCATGTGATAAATTAGCACAAGCAAGTGTCTCTTGCGAGCGAGGGATGGAGAAAGAGAAATGGAGAGCAAGGAAAGAAAATAAAGAATAGGAGAGAGGGAGAGATTTACCAATACTGTGTTATTGATCCGTTGGCCTCTGCACACGTGTGATTGTCATCCTATTATCCATGCTGAGCCAAGCTGACACCGAGCACGACAGGAGTGTGTCTGTGAGACCATTAGATGCCCCCCTCCCTCCCTCAGCCTCTCCTCATTACTCCTCTCTCCCATGAGTCAGCCAATGTCATCCTGATTAGAGCTGGGTGATATGGACACTAAATACATATTGTGAGAAATGTAACTATTTTGCTGGATAACAATAAATACAACAAGAAGAAGAACAATGTAATGGACAGTTACTTTACATTAGTGACGGGGCTCTAGACACGTTGTTTTCCAGTGCCAACTAAGACAACTGAGATGGAGATTTTAAAAATGAAGCTAACAAATCCAGGGAATATATGATTGATATGTTGATGTGCAAGATGTAAAAATAGGATCCAGGGGCCTCATGTACACTACATGAGTATGTGGACAGCTGCCCATCGAACATCTCATTTCAAAATCATGGGCATTAATATGGAGTTGGTCCCCCTTTTGCTGCTATAACAGCCTCCACTCTTCTGGGTAGGCTTTCCACTAGATGTTGGAACATTGCTGCGGTGACTTGCTTCCATTCAGCCACAAGCATTAGTGAGGTCGGGCACTGATGTTGTGCGATTAGGCCTGGCTTGCATTCGGCGTTCCAATTCATCCCAAAGGTGTTTGATGGGGTTGAGGTCAGGGCTCTGTGCAGACCAGTCAAGTTCTTCCACACTGATCTCGACAAACCATTTCTGTATGGACCTGGCTTTGTGCATGGGGGCGTTGCCATGCTGAAACAGGAAGAGCCTTCCCCAAACTGTTGCCACAAATTTAGAAGCACAGAATCGTCTAGAATGTAATTGTAGTATGCTGTATTGTTAAGATTTCCCTTCACAGGAACTAAGAGGACTAGCCCAAACCATGAAAAACAGGCCCGGACCATTATTCCTCCTCCACCAAACTTTACAGTGACAATATGTATCCGCCAAACCCCGATTCGTCTGTCGGACTGCCAGATGGTGAAGTGTGATTCATCACTCCAGATAACGAGTTTCCACTGCACCAGAATCCAATGGCTGCGAGCTTTACACCACTCCAGCCGACGTTTGGCATTGCGCATGGTGATCTTCGGCTTGTTTGTGGCTGCTCAGCCATGTAAACCCATTTCATGAAACTCCCGACGAACAGTTATTGTGCTGACGTTGCTTCCAGAGACAGTTTGGAACTCGGTAGTGAGTGTTGCAACCAAGGACAATGGTTTTTACATGCTACGCGCTTCAGCGGTCTCGTTCGGTGAGCTTGGTTGGCCTACCACTTTGCAGCTGAGCTGTTGTTGCTCCTAGACGTTTCCACTTCACAATAACAGCACTTCTAGTTGACCGGGTTGAGCTATAGCAGGGCTGACAATTTATGAGCTGACTTGTTTGAAAGCTCTTCAGTAAGGTCGTTCTACTGCCAGTTTTTGTCTATGGAGATTGCATGGCGGTGTGCTCGATTTTATACACCTGTCAGCAACGGTGTTGGCTGAAATAGCCAAATCCACTAATTTCAAGGGGTGTCCACATACTTTTGTGTGTGTGTGTATATATATATTATGTGTGTGTGTGTGTGTGTGTGTGTGTGTGTGTGTGTGTGTGTATGTATATGTGTGTGTATGTATATGTGTGTGTATGTATGTGTGTATATGTATGTATGTGTGTGTGTGTGTATGTATGTATGTGTGTATATGTGTATATGTATGTGTATATATGTGTGTGTATATATATGTATATGTATATGTGTATATGTATATCAATCATGCGTAGGTACACATCTGTGTGTAAACCATGCGTGGGATAATTTCCATGCAATATGAACATTTGCTTGAGAGTGTGTAAATTTACGCATAGCCATGACTATGCCAGTGTTTCCACACGTGCCAAGTGGTTGAATGAGGGAACTGCTCGTCAAGTGTAGAACAGGGTAAATATGTTGACGTGTGATTGAGAGGCCTAACAAATGTTTTGATGTGATTGTATTTCCGTTGTGAATTCATGCAACATATTTTGACAGGCTTTATATAATTTGACCACATCAGTGAATTTGTTATGATAATAATCCATATAAAGTACAGTCATTTGTTAAGTTAAAGGTACGTGTGAAAGTGAAACCATTGTTTAAATACTATACAAGTCTGACATAATGGGCAATCGAAAAAGATGGCTGATCTTGCTCTGTTGGAAGATTTGGCAAACGCTGCATTTTGCAGAGAGCGCATTTTTAGAGACGGTTGGGACTTTTTTTTGCAGAAGGTACAGATTGGTTCATCAGATAACATTTCCCAAAACCAATCTTAAGAATCTTTGCGAGGATTTAAGACCTACTTTAGAAAGGCTAACACATGCCATTTCGGTGCACATCAAAGTGCTATCCACCCTCTGGTTTTTGGCAAGGGGCGCTTTTCAGCTGGAGCTTGCTGATCGGCATCTCACATCCCTCGATGTGCCAATGTTTTATGTTTTGGATGCATTCATCAGCAAAACGAACTGAGACAACATTTCCATACACCATCAGGGAAAGCCTAGTCGGTTGTACAACTGAATGCATTCAAATGTAATGTGTCTTCCCTCCGCATTTAACCCAACCCCTCTGAATCAGAGATGTGCGCGGGGGGGGGGGGGGGGGGCTGCCTTAATTGACATTCATGGCCGTTTGTGACACAGCCAGGAATTGAACCAGGGTCTGTAGTGACACCTCTAGCACTGAGATGCAATGCCTTAGACCGCTGTGCCACTCGGGAGCCCTTTACATGTTGCGTTTTATATTTTTGCTCTGTATATATTTTCCATTGATAAGGCAACTTGAATTGTCCTAATGGTCCTCTGTAGCTATGTTTTCATTTTTATTGGTCAAAGCACAACTGAGCGAGCCAAATAAAACCTTTTGGTTGTACTCAATCTCTGACACTAGCACCTATATTTCACTCGTTGTTGTTGTTGGCTATTTCATGGTACGGCGTTGTATATATTCCCCATGGCCTTTTAAAGGGATGTTTTTGACCATATATGGTTAATTGGGGGCGTTTCGAAATGCAAATAGCCAAGGTCACGCGTGTGCACTGAGGCTGAGAACGATTGGTATTTATCAACAGTTATCTTTTACCGGTGTGCATATGATTGTTTGATAAATCACACTTTTTCTATGTGTACGAACATTCAAAATGATGTTTGTTAGTAGTATTTTAGAATAGTTTCTATGCAATATGAGGCCCCAGAATTATCAACAAAAAATGTGTCTCTTCAGGGAATTTGCCGACATCCTTGTGCATATTGACCTATAGGCTTTATTATACACCACCTGAGGAAGTGGGAACGCAAAACACTTTGCTAACTCTAAATATTATATTGTTGCTATATATCCATTAGCCATGTAGGCTAGTTGATGAATCTATCAGTAAATGTAGGTAATGTTATAAAAACCTTTCCAGAGCTAGGCCTAGGCTACTTGATGTAGGTCTATTCACTGCAAATGGTGCTCTCCACTCATCAAAGCCATACTACAGCCTACTTTACGGTTGTAAAGTGGTGCCATGAACTCTATTAAGAGGTGATAAATACATTATATACTCGCAGAAAGCTGTGACTGTCCTCTCTGTAACTAGAGCGACAGTAGTTGCTATGAAAACTGTATTTGTTCCCAATAGCATTTTGAGTAATGGTCATATGCTTGTGCTTCTCAGAATGCAGCTCTCCCTCCTCCGTGTCACAGTGGGAAGAGGGGTGAGAGTGGCTCGCCCACACAACAGCCGACAGCCAAACAGAGCCAGGCAGACACTTTCATAGCAGGAATCAACATAATGTATAAGCTATTACTGTTGACTAGATAATGGTTCTAGAACAATCTACTGGAATGTTGTGTAGCATTGCTTCAGTAAGAGGAAGGCAATGTCGGTCATTTTCGGTTTATCCCCCCCCCCCGGGCCACTCTTCTACAGACTACCATGCCCTCTTCAATTCATCCCCCTACCCCTCTCGCCTTGTTATTTGGGTTACCTCTCCTCCTCTCCCCATGCATCGCCCAATTTCATCCTTGTGTGAACGGAAGTTGAACTCAGAGACTGCCTCTTCATCTGGGTTCTATCATGTCTAGAAAGTAGTGGTCTGTATTCCAAATGGCACCCTACAGTATTTCTTACACAGTGCACTACTTTTGACCAGAGCCCTATGGACCCTGGTCAAAGGAAGGGCACTATTTAGGAAACAGAGTGCTTTTTGGGATGCAACCATGGTTCTTTAGACCAGGCCTGTTGCATGGATACGCTCTCTCAGCCCTTTTCATACCAATATGCGTGCCCCTGTGTGTGCCCCTGTGTGCCCCTGTGCTTGAATTTGAATATCAATCATAGAGTGCCCTTCAAGCTTGTTGCTCCTTCTCACTGGTGAAATGATGTTTTACATTACATCTCATAATGGTAAATAAGGACTTGTTGCTCCTTCTCACTGGTGAAATGATGTTTTACATTACATCTCATAATGGTAAAGAAGGACTTGTTGCTCCTTCTCACTGGTGAAATGATGTTTTACATTACATCTCATAATGGTAAATAAGGACTCGTGTGAATGCGTTACCTACGCAGGCTGAGACATTAAGGATAGAGTTGTTGTTTAATTCAAATATGCTTATTGGATACAGATTTTACAGCAAAGGTTGGATGGTAGAAATGTTTTAGGGCTTAATGTCTTCTGCATTAGCTTAATTTATCCATGAAATTCATCCAAGATGAAAGTGTATTGCCTTGCCTCCTATTTTTGAAACTGATATTCATGGTGGTTTTCATGGTAACGGACCTGTCTCTTGACTACATTTAGCATCTGGGGAGTTTAATGAAAGATAATACCTGTCAGATCTGGGTTCAGATAATATTTGGTTTTTAAAAAGTATTTCAGCTGTGCTTCATGGATCTTGCCTGACACAATGGATTAGTCCCAAAAGTGCACATGCGACCCATTAGGCTCTCCAGACAGGCTCTCCAGACAGGCTCTCCAGACAGGCTTAATCAAACACACAAAGTATTCGAAAGGAAAACAAGTACTATTTGTACCCAGGTCTGGAATAATACCCATCATGTATTTGATTCTAGTCCTGGGTGTTACTCTGACATTTACTTCAAAGAAAACCTCCCAGGCTGATAATTAGGCTAGGATCTGATACCTCAGTATGTCAGACAGTTCCTGTTGACAACATGGATACTCCCCAAATAGAGCCCCACAGTGGAGGTGTCATAATGCCCATAAAACCTAGTGGTCAAACAAGGAAAGCTTTCCAATCGTTTTTTCCATAGGGGAGTTTAGAAACACGTAAAATAAGGGCTGTGTTTTGTGTAGGCTTACCTTGGTGTGACGTTTTGATAACCATGGACAAGGCTCTCTTGGACAAGGTGACTTTTATCATTATAGTCGCCTGTATTTAGTCTCATATTCAAAAATGCTAATTAGCGTCAAAGTAGACATCATGCAAGACTACAAATCCCAGTACAGTGATATCTAACAATACACACAAATCTAAAAAGTTAAATAAGAAATATTAGGATGAGCAATGTCGAAGTCCGGAGTATAAATGTGATGGGATGTATAGACAATATAGGACAGTGTATGGATAGAATATGTAGTATATTTGAAGAATAGTACATGTACAGCAATAGTTAAATAGGATCTGCACAAAACTTGCACAAGACAGTCGGCAGAATTGTCAAGTTAAAGAAATGTAGCCAATTTATTAATTACTACATTTAGCTAACATTAGATAGTTAATCCAGAGATTCTTACCTTTGCCTCAATTCGGTAGTCTCATATTTGTAGTTATTTATGATAGCCACATTAGCAGCAAATTAGTATTTCATTTTTTGGTGGATAAATACAGGCGACAATATTGATTAAAGTCACCTTGTAAGCCTAGACGAAACACAGGCCTTATTTGAAGTGTTTCTGAAATGCCTTATGGGAAAAATGAGTGGTGGAAAAAACGATTGGAACCATTTTCCTGTTTGACTGCTAGGTATTATGGGTATTATGACTCATGCTGTGGTACTCTATGGCACCCTTTTTCCTTCTACTACTGTACTACTGTTGACCAGGGCCCATGGGGGTAGGTCCCTATATAGGGAAAAGGGTGCCATTTGGGAGACAACCTGTCTCCAGTTGTGGTTTCCTTTTTGTTTGTTCAGTAATCATGAACCTCTGATTACATAGTAATTAACCTCCACACGTATAGAGATTATTCTTCCTACTATAGAAACACAGTGAAACAATTATACTGTCCAGTCTGGTTATTATTGCTCTATTACCCAATAGAATAAATATTATTATTTTAATTCTAGCAACATAGTTAGCAGTAATTATTGTATTATAGAAGTTGATTTCTTTATGAATAAAAATAAATGTACAGTATTTATACAATCTTTGCATAGTAAAGGACAGCTGGATTTGTCTTTATCCACAGTAAAGCTGGGTTATCAGTACAGACTTTGCATGCTCTCTTCTCTACCTCCCTCCCAAACTACTGTACTGTGAGAGAGATGGTGAGCTGAGGAACACAACGGCATCGTTCCTTCCTGTCTCCGACGGCGTCCCAAACGGTACCCTATTCCAGAACCCGCTTTTCACATTAGAAAAATGCCCCCTCTTTCCCTCCCCCCTTTATATTTTGGATAATTGTTTATTGAGAGAGCCTATATTAAATACACCTACAAGTTGATTATTTATTTTTTGTAATAATTTTTTTATAAGGGGGACCTAGGAAAATGTTGTTTTGAAGCCCATTTCCTGCAATTCTACATAGTTTATAATAACAATAATAATAATAATAATAATAGACCCGATTTCCCAAAATGTTATTTCGCTTCCAAATATATTCTCAATGTAATTATACAAATCCTCTTTTACAGAAAGTGAATAGATGACTTGATAGCGACAGAGTCACACCTTGTATAAGATTACTTCCTAAGCAAAGTCACATTTCTCTGACTCCTCGACGTTAGGTCATAGCTCAGCTTCTGAATATCATAGGGCCAAACCAATTATATTCCCATGTGCATCAGTCTCCAGGATTAGTATACACCAGGGCTCTCCAACCCTGTTCCTGGAGAGATACCCTCCTGTAGGTTTTAACTCCAACCCTGTTCCTGGAGAGATACCCTCCTGTAGGTTTTAACTCCAACCCTGTTCCTGGAGAGATACCCTCCTGTAGGTTTTAACTCCAACCCTGTTCCTGGAGAGATACCCTCCTGTAGGTTTTCGCTCCAACCCCAGTTGTAATTTATCTAATTCAGTTTATCAACCAGTTAATTATTAGAATCAGGTGCGCTAGATTAGGGTTGGAGTGAATCCCTACAGGACAGTAGCTCTCCAGGAACAGGTTTGGAGAGGCCCACTATAAACAATTGCAAATTGTTAATCAAGGAAGGTTGTTGATGGTACTGCCCTGCCCCAAGCCTGGTTGCTGATGATGGTACTGCCCCAGACCTGGTTGTTGATGATGGTACTGCCCCAGACCTGGTTGTTGATGATGGTACTGCCCTGCTCCAGGCCTGGTTGTTGATGATGGTATTGCTACAGGGCTGGTTGTTGATGACGGTACTGCCCTGCTCCTGGCCTGGTTGTTGATGATGGTACTGCCCTGCTCCGGTCCTGGTTGTTGATGATGGTACAGCTCCAGGCCAGGAGGTTGATTATGGTTCTGCCCTGTCCTGCTCCAGGCCTGGTTGTTGATAATCGTACTGTCCTCCCTAGGTTGGGTACCCCTACCCTATTCCCTATATAATGCACTACTTTTGACCAGGGTCTATAGCGCTCTGGTCTAAAGTAGTTCACTATATAGGGAATAGGGTGTCTACGCACTTCTTTAGGGTGTTTTTTGAACTGCATCCCAGCATCTTTTTCTCAGACAGGCAGGCAGACAAACAGCTAGCTTTCTCCTGGCCCTTTACCATCCATCTGTTCGCTAACTGATCTGTTGTTTATGATGGTACTGCCCTGCTCTAGTCTTGATTGTTGATGATGGTACTGCCCTGCCCTGCTCCAGTCCTGGTTGTTGTTGATGGTACTGCTCCAGTCCTGGTTGTTGATGATGATACTGCTCCAGTCCTGGTTGTTGATGATGATACTGCTCCAGTCCTGGTTGTTGATGATGGTACAGCTCAAGTCCTGGTTGTTGATGATGGTACTGCCCTGCTCCAGGCCTGGTTGTTGATGATGATACTGCTCCAGTCCTGGTTGTTGATGATGATACTGCTCCAGTCCTGGTTGTTGATGATGGTACAGCTCAAGTCCTGGTTGTTGATGATGGTACTGCCCTGCTCCAGGCCTGGTTGTTGATGATGGTACTGCCCTGCTCCAAGCCTGGTTGTTGATGATGGTACTGCCCTGCTCCAAGCCTGGTTGTTGATGATGGTACTGCCCTGCTCCATGCCTGGTTGTTGATGATGGTACTGCCCTGCTCCAAGCCTGGTTGTTGATGATGGTACTGCCCTGCTCCTGGCCTGGTTGTTGATGATGGTACTGCCCTGCTCCTGGCCTGGTTGTTGATGATGGTACTGCCCTGCTCCTGGCCTGGTTGTTGATGATGGTACTGCCCTGCTCCTGGCCTGGTTGTTGATGATGGTACTGCCCTGCTCCTGGCCTGGTTGTTGATGATGGTACTGCCCTGCTCCTGGCCTGGTTGTTGATGATGGTACTGCCCTGCTCCAGGCCTGGTTGTTGATGATGGTACTGCCCTGCTCCAGTCCTGGTTGTTGATGATGGTACTGCTCCAGTCCTGGTTGTTGATTATGGTACTGCTCCAGTCCTGGTTGTTGATGATGATGGTACTGCTCACGCCCTGGTTGTTGATGATGGTACTGCCCAGCTCCAGGCCTGGTTGTTGATGAGGGTACTGCCCTGCTCCAGGTCTGGTTGTTGATGATGGTACTGCCCTGCTCCAGGCCTGGTTGTTGATGATGGTACTGCCCTGCTCCAGGCCTGGTTGTTGATGATGGTACTGCCCTGCTCCAGTCCTGGTTGTTGATGATGGTACTAGCCTGCTCCAGGCCCGGTTGTTGATGATGGTACTGCCCTGCTCCAGGCCTGGTTGTTGATGATGGTACTGGCCTGCTCCAGTCCTGGTTGTTGATGATGGTACTGCTCCAGCCCTGGTTGTTGATGATGGTACTGGCCTGCTCCAGTCCTGGTTGTTGATGATGGTACTGGCCTGCTCCAGTCCTGGTTGTTGATGATGGTACTGCCCTGCTCCAGGCCTGGTTGTTGATGATGGTACTGGCCTGCTCCAGTCCTGGTTGTTGATGATGGTACTGCTCCAGTCCTGGTTGTTGATGATGGTACTGCTCCAGGCCTGGTTGTTGATGATGGTACTGGCCTGCTCCAGTCCTGGTTGTTGATGATGGTACTGCTCCAGGCCTGGTTGTTGATGATGGTACTGCCCTGCCCCAGTCCTGGTTGTCGATGATGGTACTGCTCCAGTCCTGGTTGTCGATGATGGTACTGCTCTAGTCCTGGTTGTTGATGATGGTACAGCTCCAGGCCTGGTTGTTGTTGATGGTACTGCTCACATCCTGGTTGTTAATGATGGTACTGCCCTGCTCCAGTCCTGGTTGTTGTTGATGGCACAGCTACAGGCCTGGTTGTTGATGGTACTGCTCCAGTCCTGGTTGTTGATGATGGTACTGCCCTGCTCCAGGCCTGGTTGTTGATGATGGTACTGCCCTGCTCCAGGCCTGGTTGTTGATGATGGTACAGCTCCAGGCCTGGTTGTTGATGATGGTTCTGCTACAGGGCTGCTGCACTGAAATGTTCTCTCTTTCTTCTGTCTTCCTTCTTCTTTCACTGTCATTCTCCTTTCTCTCACTCTCTTGCTCTTCCATCTTCTTATTTTCTCCTCTCTCTCTCTCTCTCTCTCTCTCTCGTTCTACCTCCCATATTTCTTCTTCGTCTTCTTCTTCGGCTGTCACTCCTCAAGTCTTCGACCCCAGCAATCTTGGGCTAGATCCCAAATGGCATCATTCCCTATATAGTGCATTACTTTTGACCTGGGCCCGTAGGGCTCTGTATAACAGTAGTGCACTATGTAAGGAATAGGGTGCCATTTGAGACAGAAACAAGATAGAGGTGATCTAGGTTATGTTGTGGATGACGTGAATAAACTTCCTGCTCCCTTTCTATCATTTGGCCCTTTGAACTGACGGTCTGTGTGTCTGTGTGGGAAGAGATGAGGCTGCTATCCATACTACAGTGTAACATTTCCTGAGTGTTCAGAAAGGATAACACTTCAATGGGATGGCCATAGATGGGAAGGGATTGTGATATGGTTTCCTATACAAGGACACCATGTTTAAACTGGAAACATGGTTTATTATTGATAGAGGTAACTACAGTATGTCCAGCATTGTCACCATGTCATATTAATTGACTAGACTACGCTCGCATGATTGTTCCTCATTGGTTTTCAATCATACGTTGTGGAAAAAACAACCGTTGATAGAAATACAATGTATTCAGGTCAAAGGGATCTTTGCCAATGCAAAGCAGGAACAATCCCTCTCCAGACAGCTTGCTGTAGGCCGCTACCGAATTCCCTACAAGGCATTCAGTCACAATACCCTCCCCAATCTCATTGACTGTATCACTCCCCCTTGTATTGATACTACTGCTCTGTGTATTCACACTTCTCTATGTATTACTTTATCACCAGGCAGTTATTCATATCAGTCATTGTGAGTCAGACAGATCTGACAGTGGGAATGTGCAGTTACAGTAACACTGGAGGAGGGGTGCCTCAAATGGCACCCTATTCCCTACTTAGTGCACTACTTCTGACCAGGGCCCATAGGGTGTCATTTGGGACGTAGACAGGGCTTTTTATCTCTCTACTCCCTAGTTCTTTTATCTGGAGTACACGGGTTAGAGAAGGTCCTAAGGGAGAGAGACAACTGCTTCTGGTTTAACTCATCTCACAGGCTTGACACTGAGGTGTGTGTGTGTGTGTGTGTGTGTCTGTGTGTGTATGTGTATGTGTATGTGTGTGTGTGTGTGTGTGTGTGTGTGTGTGTGTGTGTGTGTGTGAGAGGATAGGAGAGAGGACATATTTTATCTGACGCTGTCACTGGTTGTATTAACCTCAGGGAAATGAGAGGCTATGTGACATTCTCGGTGGTCAGCAGCAGTACAACCCAGACCTGGGTTCAAATACTATTTGAAATTATTTCTAATACTTTATCTGTGCTTAATTGAGCTTTCCCTGCTAATAGAATAGTCCCAAAACGGTCAACCCGCCTTTCCCATCTCTTGCTCCAGGCAGACTAGGGCTTATATAATAGTATTTGATCCTAGGTCAGATCCTGCTTAAACAACTGATGGTAAAGTCACTGCAGTGTTAACTATACATGTAGCCTTCAATGTAAGAACTGAGTTACTTAAACTTGATTGTATTTTTTGAGGATTAGGACTGTCATTCAAAATGTTGACACAAAATGGTTTAGAATAAAACCTAACTAGTTTAGTTGATGTTCACATTGTTGGAAGTCCAGGCAGTATAAACAGAACTTTTAAATTTACATTTTTCATCAGCAGCATCATTCAAGGTTGTCATATTGATAGAAAATATTATTTTTTTGATTGATTTTAGCTAATCAAACTCTTACTTCTTTTGTCTTTAGGTTGGTGTGTTGCCATGACGTTCATCAAGCCTCCTCCATTGGACCTCTGACTTTATCAGACAGGAATTTAATTACATATCTTTTACCCTGAACATTCCTCAAATTAAATGACTTCAGGAATGCTCTGAAGACCTGTACGAAAGCTCTGAAGACCTGTACGAAAGCTCTGAAGACCTGTACGAAAGCTCTGAAGACCTGTACGAAAGCTCTGAAGACCCGTACGAAAGCTCTGAAGACCAGTACGAAAGCGAATAGGGAAGCAGCGAAAGGGAGAAACTTAAAAATGCAGAGGCTATCATTTCACATCATCGCTGTCATAATCAGCTATTTTCTCAATGGCTGCGTAGTTGTTCACAGCCAGACAGTCTGCAACCGACCAGCCAATCTGGAATGGCAGCTACAACCACAAACTTCTCAGGTGAAATGGACACTCATGGAAAACATCTGTAATAGTATGGTCCAATGTTGGGGTGATCAAGAAAGGACAGAGACACAAAAGTCAGATGTTACACCAACTTGGAAATTACCTCAGATTTGTCCTCTAGAGGTGCAGTTTGGCGTCAAGCTGTTTGTTTCTATTGATGCCACTCTGGATTTATACGGTATCAGGATCCTCAATGTGTCAAAGGAGGACTTTGAAAGTTGTTCCACTGCACCACAGTCACAAGACCAGTTTCTCTGTTCCGATGACGTTATGAATGCGTCTAGGCAGGTCGAACCTAAGTGGCTTCTCCCGGGCCTTCATTATTTCATAGCTTCGCATGAGGAGGATTCACAGCTCTGCAGGCTGGGTCTTCGTCTCAACGTCTCTGTGAAGGAACAACAGTGTCAAAGCAGCCCACTAGTGCGACTCTGCTCCGGGAACGGTGTTTGTAGGACAAGCTTTTGGGAAGACGGAGCGTACCGCTGTCAGTGCCGCCAGCATTACTATGGAAAGTTCTGTGAGAAGTTTGATGCGTGTTTGGAAAACCCATGTGAGAACGAAGGAGTCTGTGTAAGCAATGGTACGACAGATCACATCCACGCGACGTATAAGTGTTTGTGCCCTCCACATTTTACAGGTGAGGAATACAACTGAGAATTATGCCTCTGATATTACTAATGTTATGTTTTTAAAGGGGAATTCTGCAGTTCAAACAACAACAAAGGGAGCCCCCCCCCCCGCCACTGATACGCTATATATAGTCCAAAAATGGATGTATCAATCACAGATTGCTCTTTTTTTAAGCTACTTTGTGAAAATGCTAAAGAAAGTTGCACACTCATCTCTCCTTGCAGTGGATATATTTAACCAATGTTTTGGCCAAATAGCCTTCATCAGGGTTTGATGCTTTACTTTACACCCTGTACTCATCCACCAAATGCTAAACTCAATGGATTGTTGTACCTTCAATTACTATAAATGGGAAAATAAATTGCTCACGTTAATTAAATCTGCCGTGACAGAATCCACCTACCTACCTGGAGGCTAAGGCTGTGTCCCAAATGGCACCCTATTCCCTACATTGTGGGCTCTGGTCAAAAGTAGTGCACTATATCGAGAATAGGGTGCAATTTGGAACACAACCCTAATGTTACAACCCTATTGCTTGGAGATACTTCCATATTATTTATCTATCATAATTACTAGTTCTCATCTAGCTTAATGCATTTATTTCAAGAATATCCAGAGTCCGTTCCAAACGGAACCCTTTTCCCTTCATAGTACACATAGGGCTCTGGTCAAAAGTTGTGCACTTCATTGGGAAAAGGGTGCTATTTGGTATGTAGACTCAGATACCCCTATGGGCTATTTATGTGAACAATATTTTCTTCCAGGACTTTATTTTGCGTTAATCACCATAATTATTTCTGGAATGGGTTTCTGTACCACCTGAATGCATTCTTAATTACTTTACCTCCTCTCTTCCATTTTCATTTAGATTTGATTCCTTCTCTCACCATGTCTTTGGCAATAAACGATGGCTCTCAAACGTTGTTTAAACATTGTCTCTGAAGACTTAGGAGCCAACGTGTCATGTTTTTTGCATCACAAGTCATCTGAATCATGCAATGAACACGGTTATCATTAGAAATGCATGATGCACTAACTAACTAACTTTGTGCAATGGGGCCACCATAAGTGAGAGTTTCCATGTAGACTTTCAAGCTGCAATGATGTCTTTCAGTTTAATTTAATTTCCAGAATCTGCATAGTTAATTACTGTTGATAATTGTTGACCCTACGTTACTTCAAATCAAATAAAAAACAATAGATTGAATCTGTAATGGCTGTCGTCTTCCTCGTCTGAGGAGGAGAACGATCAGAGGACCAATGCGCAGCGTGGTAATTGTTCATCTTATTTAATGAAGTGAACAACTCAAAAATACAAAAACAACAAAGTGAAAACCGAAACAGTTCTATCTGGTGCAGACACACAAAGACTGAAGACAACCACCCACAAAACCCAACAGAAAACAGGGTACCTAAATATGGTTCCCAATCAGGGACAACGATTGACAGCTGCCTCTGAGAACCATATCAGGCCAAACACAGAAATAGAAAACATAGATTACCCACCCAACTCACGCCCTGACCAACTAAAACAAAAGACAAAACAAAAGAACTAAGGTCAGAACGTGACAGAATCTATACGAATAAAATATTATAGAACCGATCTATACAAATAAAATACTATAGAACCAATCTATACGAATGTAGAATCTAGATACTTATCTAAAACATTTTGTTCATTTTAAATTATTCATATTTCATGCTTTATCTTTTCCCTCAGGGGCTAACTGCTCTGATGTGATTGGACGAGAGAATTGCGATAGACTTTGTCGTAATGGAACGTGTCTCCATGTTTCACCTTTCTCCTTCAAATGTGTGTGTTACACAGGACACCCAGGTAAGGAACCACAGTATTATTCTGTTCTGCATGGGTTACAATCCCTGCTATAGTGTTGGATTTAGAATCAATCACGAACGTACAGTACATGGGGTAGCCTGCCTTAGGGAAGGGCAACAATGACATATATTCTTGTTTAGAACAGCCTGCATCTGGTAAGAGCAACAATAACTTGTAGTCTTGTTTATAACAGCCTGCATCTGGTAAGAGCAACAATGACTTGTATTCTTGTTTAGAACAGCCTGCATCTGGTAAGAGCAACAAAGACTTGTCGTCTTGTTTAGAACAGCCTGCATCTGGTAAGAGCAACAATGACTTGTAGTCTTGTTTAGAACAGCCTGCATCTGGTAAGAGCAACAATAACTTGTAGTCTTGTCTATAACAGCCTGCTTCTACATCTGTATTGCTTGCTGTTTGGGGTTTTAGGCTGGGTTTCTGTAAAGCGCTTTGTGACATCGGCTGATGTAAAAAGGCTTTATAAATAATTGTGATTGGTTGATCTGGAAAGGGAAACAATGACATGAACTCTTGTTTATGACACACTGAGTGCGTCTTTGGGCCATGGGTCCTGGACAAAGTAGTGCACTACATGGGGAATAGGGTGCCATTTGTTCACGACACACGGCTGCTACCGCACCCTTTAGGTAGATCGTGAGCCTCATAATGAGCCTCATTTTCTCCAGTAACAGTACAGTTATGTTAATGGGGGTCTCTCACAAATGGATTACAAAAAGTTGTACCAACCAGCGCTTCCTAGTTCTTGGCCTGGATAATGGTCTCTAGGTATGCGTCCCAAATGGCACCCTATTCCCTTTATAGTGCACTACTTTTGACAAGTGGGTCCCTTGAATAGGGAATAGGGTGCCATTTGTGACGCAGCCTAGCTAAAGCAGGGGCCTTATGATGGACCTTCTGCTGTAACAAACTCCAGGTGGCCTTCTAACTTGATTCATTGTTTTGTTTTCGCGTGCAATTTGTCCAGGCAACACTCGGGAAATCTCCTACCTGTATACCTTCCCTCTGAGTCTGAGCTGTGCTGAGCTGCAGTCCTCGCTGCAGAGGCTTTAAGGCTGATTATTTGGGTGCTTGTATTCTCAAGGTTACACTTTTATTATTTATATAGCTATCTCACTAAGCCAGTTATAGAAACATACTGTGGTTTTGATTTGTTGAAATAACAGCTCAGAGAAATACAGTAGTGGATAACTATTCTGAATGTCATAGGGGAGAACGGTGAGGAACAGTACCAGACAGTGAGATTTCTTTCATTTCTGCAGAGTTGTACAATAATTGTGTCCCTGGTTGGAGCATTATGCAGAGATCTACAGTGTTCTAGAAGTCAGTCAACCCTGTAGTTTCAGACTGATCTATGGAAGTAAAACTGATGTTCAGATGCCATGGGATGGTGATGGTCTCCCTCTAATCATGAAGTTAGTCCGTAGTGGGCTCAAGCCCAGGTTTAGATTACTACTGGACTCTGGTCTGTAGACCACTTAGGACAGGTCTGCTATCTTCATTTGACTAGTGTCTCACAGCAAGAAAATAATCCTGCAGCAACAGAACATTAAGTATTATGTGTATTATAATGAATGCACATTTTTGTAGAGATTGATCCATAGTTTGTTAGGGCAAATCAAGTCTGACTTTTTAAAGTTGAAATTACACACTTTTGAAGCCTGGAATACACAACAAGTTAGCATTTCCTGCTGGACAGGAACATTATCTGTGACCACAGAGTGATCAAATTAAGATAGCACAACTAAATGAAGCAATGCATTGATACTACTTGGAATGCCCCTTACAGTGCGTAGACTATCAATATGCAGTACATCCGTTGTCTTCACTATTCAATTACATTCAGTGATGTAGTGGAGCGTAAAACACAGTTGAAAATACAGTACCACTCAAAAGTTTGGACACACCTACTCATTCTAGGGTTTTTCTTTATTTTTACTATTTTCTACATTGTAGAATAATAGTGAAGACATCAAAACTATGAAGTAACACATATGGAATCATGTAGTACCCCCAAAAAGTGTTAAACAAATCAAAATACACTACCATTCAAAAGTTTGGGGTCCATTAGAAATGTCCATGTTTTTGAAAGAAAAGCTGTTTTTTTGTCTATTAAAATAACATCAAATTGATCAGAAATAAAGTGTTGACATTGTTAATGTTGTAAATGACTATTGTAGCTGGAAACGGCTGACTTTTTATTTTTTTAAATTCACCCCAATTTTGTGGTATCCAATTGGTAGTAGTTACAGTCTTGTCTCATCGCTGCAACTCCCGTACAGACTCGGGAGAGGCGAAGGTCAAGAGCTATGCGTCCTCCGAAACACAACTCAACCAAGATGCACTGCTTCTTGACACAATGCACATCCAACCTGGAAGCCAGCCGCACCAATGTGTCGGAGGAAACACCTGGTCAAGCGTGCACTGCGGCCGACCCGCCACAGTGCGCTAGTGCGCGGCAAGACAAGGATGTCCCTACCGGCCAAGCCCTCCCTAACCCGGACAACGCTGGGCCAATTGTGCGCCGCCCCATGGACCTCCTGGTCGCGGCCGGCTGCAAAAGAGCCTGGGCTCGAACCAAGAGTCTGTAGTGGCACAGCTAGCACTGTGTTGCAGTGCCTTAGACCACTGTGCCACGCAGCGCCGCCCAGCTGATTTCTAATGGAATATCTGCATAGACGTACAGAGGCCCATAATCAGCAACCATCACTCCTGTGTTCCAATGGCACATCGTGTTAGCTAATCCAAGTTTATCATTTTAAAAGGCTAATTGATCATTAGAAAACCTTTTTGCAATTATCTTAACACAGCTGAAAACTGTGTGCTGATTAAAGAAGCAATAAAACTGGCCTTTAGACTAGTTGAGTATCTGGAGCTTCAGCATTTGTGAGTTCGATTACAAGCTCAAAATGGGCAGAAACAAAGAACTTTCTTCTGAAACTCGTCAGTCTATTCTTGTTCTGAGAAATGAAGGATATTCCATGTGAGAAATTGCAAAGAAACTGAAGATCTCTTACATCGCTGTGTACTACACTTCACAGAACAACACAAACTAGCTGTAACCAGAATGGAAAGAGGAATGGGAGGCCCCGGTGCACAACTGAGCAAGAGGACAAGTACATTAGAGTATGTAGTTTGAGAAACAGGCACCTCACAAGTCCTCAACTGGCAGCTTCATTAAATAGTACCCACAAAACACCAGTCTCAATGTCAACAGTGAAGAGGCAACTCCAAGATGCTGGCCTTGTAGGCAGAGTTGCGAAGACAAAGCCATATCTCAGACTAGCCAATAAAAATAAAATATTAAGATGGGCTAAAGAACACGAACACTGGACAGAGGAAGATTGGGAAAAAAAGGGTTATGGATAGACGAATCTAAGTTTGAGGTGTTCGGATCACAAAGAGGAACATTCGTGAGACAGAAAAATAAAATATCCTGGAGGAGTGCTTGACGCCATCTGTCAAGCATGGTGGAGGCAATGTGATGGTCTGGGGGTGCTTTGGTGGTAAAGTGGGAGGTTTGTACAGGGTAAAAGGGATCTTGAAGAAGGAAGGCTATTACTCCATTTTGCAACGCCATGCCATACCCTGTAGACGGCACTTAATTGTAGCCAGTTTCCTCCTACAACAGGACAATGACCCAAAGCACAGCTCCAAACTATGCAATAACTATTTAGGGAAGAAGCAGTCAGCTGGTTTTCTGTCTATAACGGAGTGGCCAGCACAGTCACCGAATCTGAACCCTATTGAGCTGTTGTGGGAGCAGCTTGACCGTATGGTATGTAAGAAGTGCCCATCAAGCCAATCCAACTTGTGGGAGGTGCTGGAGGGAGCATGGGGTGAAATCTCTTCAGATTACCTCAACAAATTGACAACTTGAATGCCAAAGGTCTGCAAATCTGTAATTGCTTCAAAAGGGAGATTCTTTGACGAAAGCAAAGTTTGAAGGACACAATTATTATTTCAATTAAAAATCATTATTTATAACCTTGTCAACGTCTTGACTATATTTCCTATTCATTTTGCAACTCATTTCATGAATGTTTTCATGGAAAACAAGGACATTTCTAAGTGACCCCAAACTTTTGAACGGTAGTGTATATTTGAGATTTGAGATTCTTCAAAGTAGCCACCCTTTGCTTTGTTGGCAGCTTTGCACACTCTTGGTATTCTCTCAACCAGCTTCAAGAGGAAGTCACCTGGAATGCATTTCAATTAACAAGTGTGCCTTGTTAAAAGTTAATTTGTGGAATTTCTTTCCTTATTGCGTTTGAGCCAACCAGTTGTATTGTGACAAGGAAAGGGTGGTATACAGAAGACAGTCCTATTTGGTAATAGACCAAGTCCATATTATGGCATGAACAGCTCAAATAAGCAAAGAGAAACAACAGTCCATCTTTACTTTAAGACATGAAGGTCAGTCAATCAGGAACATTTCAATAACTTTTAAAGTTTCTTCAAGTGCAAACCATCAAGCGCTATGATGAAACTGGCTCTCATGAGGACCGCCACAGGAAAGGAAGACCCAGAGTTACCTCTGCTGAAGAAGAGAAGTTCATAAGAGTTACCAGCCTCAGAAATTGCAGCCCAAATAAATGCTTCACGGAGTTCAAGTAACAGACACATCTCAACATCAACTGTTCAGAGGAGACTGCGTAAATCAGGCCTTCGTGATGGAATTGCTGCAAAGAAACCACTACTAAAGGACACCAATAATAAGAAGAGACTTGTTTGGGCCAAGAAACATGAGCAATGGATATTAGACCGTTGGAAATCTGTCCTTTGGTCTGATGAGTCTAAATGTAAGATTTTTGGTTCCAACCGCTGTGTCTTTGTGAGACACTGCCTGTGATTTATTTAGAATTCATGGCACACTTAACCAGCATGGCTACCACAGCATTCTGCAGCGATACGCCATCCCATCTGGTTTGGGCTTAGTGGGAGTATCATATGTTTTTCAACAGGACAATAATCCAACACACCTCCAGGCTGTGTATGCTCTATTTGACCAAGAAGGAGAGTTATGGAGTGCCGCATCAGATGACCTGGCCTCCACAATCACCCGACCTCAACCCAATTGAGATGGTTTGAGATGAGTTGGACCACAGAGTGAAGGAAAAGCAGCCAACAAGTGCTCAGCATATGTGGGAACTCCTTCAAGATTGTTGGAAAAGCATTCCTCATGAAGCTGGTTGAGAGAATGCCAAGAGTGTGCAAAGCTGTCATCAAGGCAAATGGTGGCTACTTTGAAGAATCTCAAATATAAAATCAATTTTGATTTGTTTAACACTTTTTTTTTGGTTACTACATGATTCCACATGTTATTTCATAGTTTTGATGTCTTCACTATTATTTTAAATGTAGAATATACTAAAAATAAAGAAAAACCCTTGAATGAATAGGTGTGTCAACTTTTGACTGGTACTGTATAGGAAGTGTTACTTTTTCCACAGGGAACGACGATCAGAGTTTACCCACCTATTTTCTTTTACCACTACATCACTGGTTACATTGTAGTGACCGCTTCTAACAGAGCCTAGGACTCCAAGTCTGGGCTTTAGGAGCTTATTCTCCCCTCAACTAACTGTGGAGATACTGGTTCCAAATTTTTGATGTGATGGGCTTAATTCTGGTTAAATGTCTTTATTCAACCAGAATGAACACCACTAAGCAGGAAATAGCATGTGGCCAACATAACCAAAGCCAAAAAAAGAGAAGGTCTCCCAGGGGCCAACCTCACAGGTGCTAGTAGGGGAGGATGAGGAGGAAGTGGCAGACCTCGTCCATAATGAGCAGCCCGATTCTAGTGGGGCCGGGGTAGATCTGGATCCGGAGGACGACTATCTAGAACCAACAGACCTGTCAGGTTCCCTGACTAATTTCGGGACGGCCCAAAACCAGGATCCAACCCTGCAGCAAGCCAGAGCAGATGTGCAGGTCGTAGATGGTACTCCCATAAATGATGGGACAATGCCTAATATTTTTCCCCACTTCATCATGAAAAAGGGTTTGGTGTACAGTCTCTCAAAAATAGGGGTTGATGTGGTGGAACAGTTGTTGGTCCCCACCCGGTACCGGAGGACAGTACTGGACCTAGCTCATGGGCACATTCTGGGTGGACACCTTGGTATCGATAAAACCCAAGACCGGATTGTAAGGAGGTTTTACTGGCCAGGAATTCAGGCTGAAGTGGCCCGGCATTGTGGAGAGTGCCCGGAGTGCCAGTTAACAGCTCCCCGACCAGCTGTTAGAAGCCCGTTAGTGCCGCTCCCCATAATCGAAATGCCATTTGAGAGGATAGATATAGTGCCCCTTCGGACAATGGCTTCCAAAAATATCGGCAAGAATTAGTGCTCCTGTTCACCAGGGTAGGGATTCCAAAGGCGATTCTTACTGACCAGGGGACCCCTTTATGTCCCACTTTATGGCAGACCTTTGTAAATTGTGGCAGGTGAAACAGTTGAGGACATCAGTTTACCATCCTCAGACAGACAGGCTGGTTGAGAGATTCAACCGCACCCTGAAGTCAATGCTCAGGAAGGTAATCGATAAGGATGGGAAAAACTGGGATTGCATGTTGCCGTATCTGATGTTTGCCATTAGAGAGATTCCCCAAGCCTCGCTGGAGTTTTTCCCCTTTAGAGCAGAGACGGAGCAGAGCAGAGACGGATAAAATGTTGGCAGCTGGAGTGGTCTAAGGGTCACATAGTGAGTGCTATAGCCCAATTGTGATGGTCTCCAAGCCTGATGGGTCTTTGAGGTTTTGTGACGACTTTCGGAGGGTAAATGAAATCTCCAAGTTTGATGCCTACCCCATGCCCCGAGTAGATGAACTGCTGGAGAAAATTGGTAATGCTCGGTACATTACGAACCTGGACCTAACCAAAGGTTACTGGCAAATTCCTCTGACCCCCAGAGCCAAAGAAAATACAGCCTTTGCAACCACTGACGGTTTGTTTCAATACACCGTCATGCCATTTGGGCTTACACGGGGCCACGGCTAATGTAACAGGTCCTAAAACCGCACCGAGTTTATGCCGCAGCCTATTTAGATGACGTGGGGATCTACAGCACAGATTGGGAATCCCACTTACCACGGGTACAGGCGGTTTTAGACACCCTTAGAAAGGCAGGGCTCACGGGGAACCCTGCCAAGTGTTACGTGGGGTTAGAGGAAACCGAGTATCTGGGATACCTTTTCTCAATAGGGGGTGCTGTTGGGACTTTGTAATATTTACGTTCCCAAATTAAACTGCCTCGTACTCAATACCTGCTCGTACAATATGCATTTTATTATTACTATTGGATAGAAAACACTCTCTAGTTTCTAAAACCGTTTGAATTATTTCTCTGAGTGAAACAGAACTCATTCTGCAGCACATTTCCTGTCAGGGAGTGAGATTTCAGAAATCGAGGTCCCTGTTCTGAGGCCAGTTTAAGTCCCCATGTAAGCCATCGGGCTACATGCACTGCATACACCTTCCTCTAGATGTCAGTAAGCGGGGAGAATTTGAATGGAGTGGATTGCGCAATCTGGGCCACTATAAATGATCATGGAACGGAAGTACCATTCTTTTCAACTCGGCATCTGGCGCAAGGGGGCATCACAATGGCGTCCTGCAAACGCTTTCGTTTTAGCAGTTCTATATCTCCGGTCATGTTTTTATTCGTTATAGGTGTTAAAGACATCATAAGGTAGTTAATTTAAACCGACATATAGCAGTTTATATCAGTTTATTGCGATTTTCCTGGATTTCTTTGTGACGCGCTTTCACTAGTTGGGCACCTCTCCAGTGGGTGGCTATCGTTAGCTGCTATTTCTCAATGAGAAGAGGACATCTCTCAACCAAAATACCATTGTTCTGGAGAAAGTACACCTTGCCCAAGATTCTGATGGAAGCTCGGCAAATAGTAAGCAATCTTTATGTTGTTAATTCGTATTTATGTTGACAAATGTCAAATAATAATTCCGCCATGAATTTCGGTGCGGTCTCGCTTTAGCGCACGCTGTATGCTGAAGTAACGTTAATTTTAAAAATGTAACACAGCGATTGCATTAAGAACTAATTTGCCTTTCATTTGCTGTCCAACTTGTATTTTTTAGTCAAGTTTATGAATAGTTTTCAATTAGAATAGGTGCCTCTCCAAGATGGCGCCGGACAGATTGCTTGAAGTTTTGGCCACTAATCACATTGTATAACCACGAATTGTGCCGCTAAATATGCACATTTTCGAACAAACTCTTTATGCATTGTGTAATATGATGTTATAGTACTGTCATCTGAAGAATTCTGAGAAGGTTAGTGAAAAAATTAATACGTTTTGGTGGTTTATACGTTATCGCTATTTTTTACTTGAATCACTGCTGTTGTGATGTTTGCTATTGTGGTAAGCTAATATAACGCTATATTGTGTTTTCGCTGTAAAATCAGAAATATTGTCTGGATTCACAAGATCTGTGTCTTTCATTTGCTGTACGCTGTGTATTTTTAAGAAATGTTTTATGATGAGTAATTAGATAATACACGATGGTCTCTGTAGTTATTCTAGTTGCTTTGGTGAGAGTTGTGATGGTGGCTGCAATGGTAAACTATGATTTATACCTGAAATATGTACATTTTTATAACAAAACATATGCTATACAATAAATATGTTATCAGACTGTCATCTGAGGAAGTTGTTTCTTGGTTAGTGGCTATTTATATCTTTATTTGGTCGAAATTGTGATAGCTACCTATGCAGGGAAAAAATGGTGGACAAAAAAAGTTGTGTCTTTTGCTATCGTGGTTAGCTAATAGATTTACATATTGTGTCTTCCCTCTAAAACATTTTAAAAATCAGAAATGATGGCTGGATTCACAAGATGTGTATCTTTCATCTGGTGTCTTGGACTTGTGATTTAATGATATTTAGATGCTACTATTTACTTGTGACGCTATGCTAGGCTATGCTAGTCAGCTTTTTTACTGTTGGGGGTTCTCCCGGACCCGGGATTGGGAGGAAGTAGAAGTTAATCAAACCCCAACGTAAGAAGGTAGAGGCAATTAGAGGATGGCCAAAACCAGCAAATAAGAAGCAAGTTCGAGCCTTCCTAGGGTTGACCGGTTGCTACCGGAAGTTCATCCCAGGTTATTCTACAGTGGCCGCCCCACTCACCAACATGACGAGAGCCAGAGGGCCACACATTGTAAAATGGGATGAAAGGGCCACCAAAGCATTTAGATCATTACAGTAGGGTCTTTGCTGTAACCAGTGCTGGTGGTACCAGACTTTGAGTAAAAGTTTTGTGGTTCAGACGGATGCCTCATAGGTCGGCTTGGGAGCCGTGCTATCCCAAGAGCTAGAAGGTGTGGTACACACCATCCTGTTGTTAAGCAGGAAGCTGGAACCACGGGAGGCCAACTACTCAGTCGTTGAGGAAGAGGCTCTGGCAGTAAAGTGGGCTCTAGAAAGCCTGAAATACTACCTGCTAGGGCGCCACTTCACCCTCATCAGTGACCATGCCCCACTCACCTCGATGCATAGGGCTAAAGAGAAGAACGCTTGGTTGATCCGGTGGTTTTTGAGTCTCCAACCATTTCACTTTGACTTAAAACACAGAGCAGGGAAGGAAATGGGAAAGGTGGATGGGTTATCCCGCATGCACGGATATTTTGCTATCCTTGACCTCGCCTGCGGCCTGGGAGGACCAGGACGGAGCAACAGAAACACAGCTACTGTCCTATTCGAAAGAACTCTCATTCTGGGGTGATTTTGGTGACGGTTTCCCGCTTCATTTGTGACAACCTTGAAGAGGTTTGTCACAGGATGTAGTACAATGTCTATACTAGCACACAACTTAGGTGTGGATACTGGAAAACAGTCTAGTACTGTCTTTATCCACCTGGACAACAGTCTAATACTGTCTTTATCCACCTGGACAACAGTCTAGTACTGTCTTTATCCACCTGGACAACAGTCTAGTACTGTCTTTATCCACCTGGACAACAGTCTAGTACTGTCTTTATCCACCTGGACAACAGTCTAGTACTGTCTTTATCCACCTGGACAACAGTCTAGTACTGTCTTTATCCACCTGGACAACAGTCTAGTACTGTCTTTATCCACCTGGACAACAGTCTAGTACTGTCTTTATCCACCTGGACAACAGTCTAATACTGTCTTTATCCACCTGGACAACAGTCTAGTACTGTCTTTATCCACCTGGACAACAGTCTAATACTGTCTTTATCCACCTGGACAACAGTCTAGTACTGTCTTTATCCACCTGGACAACAGTCTAGTACTGTCTTTATCCACCTGGACAACAGTCTAGTACTGTCTTTATCCACCTGGACAACAGTCTAGTACTGTCTTTATCCACCTGGACAACAGTCTAGTACTGTCTTTATCCAACTGGACAACAGTCTAATACTGTCTTTATCCACCTGGACAACAGTCTAGTACTGTCTTTATCCACCTGGACAACAGTCTAATACTGTCTTTATCCACCTGGACAACAGTCTAGTACTGTCTTTATCCACCTGGACAACAGTCTAGTACTGTCTTTATCCACCTGGACAACAGTCTAATACTGTCTTTATCCACCTGGACAACAGTTTAATACTGTCTTTATCCACCTGGACAACAGTCTAATACTGTCTTTATCCACCTGGACAACAGTCTAGTACTGTCTTTATCCACCTGGACAACAGTTTAGTACTGTCTTTATCCACCTGGACAACAGTCTAATACTGTCTTTATCCACCTGGACAACAGTTTAATACTGTCTTTATCCACCTGGACAACAGTCTAATACTGTCTTTATCCACCTGGACAACAGTCTAGTACTGTCTTTATCCACCTGGACAACAGTTTAGTACTGTCTTTATCCACCTGGACAACAGTCTAATACTGTCTTTATCCACCTGGACAACAGTCTAATACTGTCTTTATCCACCTGGACAACAGTCTAATACTGTCTTTATCCACCTGGACAACAGTCTAATACTGTCTTTATCCACCTGGACAACAGTTTAATACTGACTTTATCCACCTGGACAACAGTTTAATACTGTCTTTATCCACCTGGACAACAGTTTAATACTGTCTTTATCCACCTGGACAACAGTCTAGTACTGTCTTTATCCACCTGGACAACAGTCTAATACTGTCTTTATCCACCTGGACAACAGTCTAGTACTGTCTTTATCCACCTGGACAACAGTTTAATACTGTCTTTATCCACCTGGACAACAGTTTAATACTGTCTTTATCCACCTGGACAACAGTCTAATACTGTCTTTATCCACCTGGACAACAGTCTAGTACTGTCTTTATCCACCTGGACAACAGTCTAGTACTGTCTTTATCCACCTGGACAACAGTCTAATACTGTCTTTATCCACCTGGACAACAGTTTAATACTGTCTTTATCCACCTGGACAACAGTCTAATACTGTCTTTATCCACCTGGACAACAGTCTAATACTGTCTTTATCCACCTGGACAACAGTCTAATACTGTCTTTATCCACCTGGACAACAGTCTAATACTGTCTTTATCCACCTGGACAACAGTCTAATACTGTCTTTATCCACCTGGACAACAGTCTAGTACTGTCTTTATCCACCTGGACAACAGTTTAGTACTGTCTTTATCCACCTGGACAACAGTCTAGTACTGTCTTTATCCACCTGGACAACAGTCTAATACTGTCTTTATCCACCTGGACAACAGTCTAGTACTGTCTTTATCCACCTGGACAACAGTCTAGTACTGTCTTTATCCACCTGGACAACAGTCTAGTACTGTCTTTATCCACCTGGACAACAGTCTAATACTGTCTTTATCCACCTGGACAACAGTCTAGTACTGTCTTTATCCACCTGGACAACAGTCTAATACTGTCTTTATCCACCTGGACAACAGTCTAGTACTGTCTTTATCCACCTGGACAACAGTCTAGTACTGTCTTTATCCACCTGGACAACAGTCTAGTACTGTCTTTATCCACCTGGACAACAGTTTAATACTGTCTTTATCCACCTGGACAACAGTTTAATACTGTCTTTATCCACCTGGACAACAGTCTAGTACTGTCTTTATCCACCTGGACAACAGTCTAATACTGTCTTTATCCACCTGGACAACAGTCTAATACTGTCTTTATCCACCTGGACAACAGTTTAGTACTGTCTTTATCCACCTGGACAACAGTTTAGTACTGTCTTTATCCACCTGGACAACAGTCTAGTACTGTCTTTATCCACCTGGACAACAGTCTAATACTGTCTTTATCCACCTGGACAACAGTCTAGTACTGTCTTTATCCACCTGGACAACAGTCTAATACTGACTTTATCCACCTGGACAACAGTTTAGTACTGACTTTATCCACCTGGAACAAAGTGTAATACTATCTCCATCTTATCCACCTGGAACAAAGTCTAATACTGTCTCCATCTACCTGGAACACTGTATAATACCACCTCCATCTTATCTACCTGGAACATTATCTAATACTATATCCATCTTATCTCCTTGGAACACAGTCTAATACTGTCTGCATCTTACCTGCCTGGAACACGGTCTAATACTGCCTCTATCTCATCTACCTGGAACACAGTCTAACACTGTCTCTATCTACCTGGAACACGTTCTAACACTGTCTCTATCTCATCTACCTGGAACACAGTCTAATACTGTCTCTATCTCATCTACCTGGAACACAGTCTAACACTGTCTCTATCTCATCTACTTAGAGACAGTGTTAGACTGTGTTCCATCTCATCTACTTGGAACACGGTTTAATACTGTCGCTATCTCATCTACTTGGAACACAGTCTAACACTGTCTCTATCTCATCTACTTGGAACACAGTCCAATACTGTATGTCATCTACCTGGAACACTGTCTAATACTGTCTCATTTACGAAGTAACAAAGTAATCCACTATATAGGGAATGGGGTGCCACTTGGGACGCACCCCATGGCTGTTCCCTCATTAATCACCTGGAATCACCTGCCTCCCCTACTGCAGAACAGAGCCGGTCTGCCCTCGCAGGCCAGAGCCTATACTCACAGAATAATCAGGCCCAAACTCACGGGACGTTTCAAATGAGATTTCTCTTTTGATTCTCCGGCTCTCCTGCAGAGTTCCTCTATGGTATTTATCACCAGGTATTACCGCCTTATAGGGCAACATCCCATCTGGGATCATACAGCTTGTTTTCGCAATTCACATAACCCATTGTTTTAGTGGGTAGATTCAACTATGAGGAAGTGATTTGGTTGGGGACTGCGTTGTTAGGTTGTGGGTATATCTGAGTCCTGTTAGATAAATGTAAGACTGTACTGTACATAGTCTACATTTACAAGAGATTGAGTTAGCATTCCTCAGCACATTATTCAATATTCATTATTATCCTCTTACATAATATATTGTCTTTCATGTATTCTATGGATTGTATTATTTATTATTATTATTCCTTGACATAGACTGACCAGGTGAATCCAGGTGAAAGCTATGATCTCTTATTGATGTCACCTGTTAATTCCACTTCAATCAGTGTAGATGAAGGGAAGGGGACAGATTAAAGAAGGATTTTTAAGCCTTGAGACAATTGAGACATGGATTGTGTATGTGTGCCATTCAGAGGGTGAATGGGCAAGACAAAATATTTAAGTTCCCTTTGAACGGGGTATGATAGCAGGTGCCATGCTCACCGGTTTGTGTCAAGAACTGCAACTCTGCTGGGTTTTTCACGTTCAGAAGTTTCTGTGTACATCAAGAATGGTCCACCACCCAAAAGAAACCCAGCCAACATGACACAACTTTTGGAAGCATTGGAGTCAACATGGCCCAGCATCCCTGTGGAACGCTTTCGACACCTTGTAGAGTCCATGCTCCAACGAATTGAGGCCGTTCTGAGGGCAAAAGGGGGGGGGGGGGGGTACAACTAAATATTAGGAAACTGTTCTTAATGTTTTATACACTCAGTGTACAACAATGTCTATCCTTTTTACATGGAATGTAAGGTTCACAGGCAATGATCCCTCTAAGCTGTGCCGCTCAGAAGTAATATCAGCCCATGGAGGGAAACGAGATTGAACTTCACTCAACTTTCTAGAGCAGTGGTCACCAGCTGGTCAAACACGATCCACTGGCCAATCTCAACGGCATTCCTAGTCGATCACCAAGCATTTATGCAAAAAAACGCCACAATAAAGCCTTGTGTTACTTTATTTTATTTTATTTGTCTTGGGCAAAGAGCTGCTGTTTTTCTGAGTGAGTTCATGTTTAAGTTCTTACTCAGCACTGTCAACACTTTGTATTCAACACTTTTATAAGCCATAAAATGCGCATTCTTCTTATTTCCACTCAGCGCTACAACAAGCACTGCAGCAGTAATGAATGATTACAACAAGCACTGCAGCAGTAATGAATGACTACAACAAGCACTGCAGCAGTAATGAATGACTACAACAAGCACTGCAGCAGTAATGAATGACTACAACAAGCACTGCAGCAGTAATGAATGACTACAACAAGCACTGCAGCAGTAATGAATGACTACAACAAGCACTGCAGCAGTAATGAATGACTACAACAAGCACTGCAGCAGTAATGAATGACTACAACAAGCACTGCACCAGTAATGAATGACTACAACAAGCACTGCAGCAGTAATGAATGACTACAACAAGCACTGCAGCAGTAATGAATGACTACAACAAGCACTGCACCAGTAATGAATGACTACAACAAGCACTGCAGCGGTAATGAATGACTACAACAAGCACTGCAGCAGTAATGAATGATTACAACAAGCACTGCACCAGTAATGAATGACTACAACAAGCACTGCAGCAGTAATGAATGACTACAACAAGCACTGCAGCAGTAATGAATGACTACAACAAGCACTGCAGCAGTAATGAATGAGTAGGAACGTGTATCTATAGGCTTGTGTTATTATAAGCAGCTTGGGTCTTTTTTAATATTTAAGGAATATTGATATGTTCATAGGAGTAACAACACAAATTTGTGCATGAGGCAGAAATAATGTGGTGCGACTCGAGTTTTGCCGTCAGCTGGAAACTGTGTTTTTGGTCAGTGTCAGTGGAGGAAACGGAGAGCGGAGGGATGTTGAGGCGGACTCTTAGCCTGCTGCTCTCTCCCTCAGCTGAGACTGACCATCAGATGAAGGAACCATCAGCCCAATAAAATAAAAAGCGAATTATTTAAATGTATGCTCACTCAGCTGTGCCTCACAAGTAATACAACAACGGATCTATTACTGGAATGATCATATAGCCTACCTCAAATGTTTTAATATCATTTAAAAAGATGGCCTGAACAGCAATGCATTGGCAGGGCAATTCAAGCAAAGCCATTATGTCATTATAATGTTTTGGGCCTGTAGCCTACTGCACAAACCTCATTGCTACAGTACTGTTTGTAATTGGTGCAAAGGCGTAAGTTCTTTTTAAAGCCATTTTAATACAAAATATCTGAGCTGTAGATCTCGGTGTGCATTTTGACTCAGAAAGGGATCTTGACTCAGAAAAGGTTGGTGACCACTGTTCTAGAGTTCTCCATGTTAACACGATCAACCTTTCCTTTGACTGTGGGAAGTGTAATAAAATCAACGCAATATTAGCCACTTTCAATGCAACATACCAAAACAACACTAACTATGCAAGACATTTTCTTGTAGGCAGAACACATCAGAGTAGGATTCTATTGCATTGACATGCAGGACTCAGTCCGTACTCTACACAGACCGGTGAGTTGACATGCAGGACTCAGTCCGTACTCTACACAGACAGGTGTGTTGACATGCAGGACTCAGTCCGTACTCTACATAGACCGGTGCGTTGACATGCAGGACTCAGCCCGTACTCTACACAGACCGGTGAGTTGACATGCAGGACTCAGTCCGTACTCTACACAGCCCGGTGAGTTGACATGCAGGACTCAGCCCGTACTCTATACAGACCGGTGAGTTGACATGCAGGACTCAGCCCGTACTCTACACAGACCGGTGAGTTGACATGCAGGACTCAGCCCGTACTCTACACAGACCGGTGAGTTGACATGCAGGACTCAGCCCGTACTCTACACAGACCGGTGTGTTGACATGCAGGACTCAGCCCGTACTCTACACAGACCGGTGCGTTGACATGCAGGACTCAGTCCGTACTCTACACAGACCGGTGTGTTGACATGCAGGACTCAGCCCGTACTCTACACAGACCGTTGAGTTGACATGCAGGACTCAGCACAGACCGGTGCGTTGACATGCAGGACTCAGCCCGTACTCTATACAGACCGGTGAGTTGACATGCAGGACTCAGCCCGTACTCTACACAGACCGGTGTGTTGACATGCAGGACTCAGCCCGTACTCTACACAGACCGTTGAGTTGACATGCAGGACTCAGCACAGACCGGTGCGTTGACATGCAGGACTCAGCCCGTACTCTATACAGACCGGTGAGTTGACATGCAGGACTCAGCCGTACTCTACACAGAGCGGTGCGTTGACATGCAGGACTCAGCCCGTACTCTATACAGACCGGTGAGTTGACATGCAGGACTCAGCCCGTACTCTACACAGACCGGTGAGTTGACATGCAGGACTCAGCCGTACTCTACACAGACCGGTGAGTTGACATGCAGGACTCAGCCCGTACTCTACACAGACCGGTGAGTTGACATGCAGGACTCAGCCCGTACTCTACACAGACCGGTGAGTTGACATGCAGGACTCAGCCCGTACTCTACACAGACCGGTGAGTTGACATGCAGGACTCAGCACAGACCGGTGCGTTGACATGCAGGACTCAGCCCGTACTCTACACAGACCGGTGAGTTGACATGCAGGACTCAGCCCGTACTCTACACAGACCGGTGAGTTGACATGCAGGACTCAGCCCGTACTCTACACAGACCGGTGCGTTGACATGCAGGACTCAGCACAGACCGGTGAGTTGACATGCAGGACTCAGCCCGTACTCTACACAGACCGGTGCGTTGACATGCAGGACTCAGCCCGTACTCTACACAGACCGGTGAGTTGACAGGCAGGACTCAGCCCGTACTCTACACAGACCGGTGCGCTGACATGCAGGACTCAGCCCGTACTCTACACAGACCGGTGAGTTGACATGCAGGACTCAGCACAGACCGGTGCGTTGACATGCAGGACTCAGCCCGTACTCTATACAGACCGGTGAGTTGACATGCAGGACTCAGCCCGTACTCTACATAGACCGGTGCGTTGACATGCAGGACTCAGCCCGTACTCTACACAGACCGGTGAGTTGACAGGCAGGACTCAGCCCGTACTCTACACAGACCGGTGCGCTGACATGCAGGACTCAGCCCGTACTCTACACAGACCGGTGAGCCATAGCATGTCAGATCTGCAGGAGGTCTATATGCAAATAGACCATTGCCATATATGGAACTTTTTCAAAAGTCATGGAATGTAGACCTACATTGAACACCACATATTGGCTGCTACTGTAGGCTGAATGATAGAACATCTATGTCCATGTTAAAATGTTATGGGATGCATTTTCCTCCATTGTTTTTATGGTAGGCCACTCTCTGGTAGGCCTACATTATGATGAACTAGCCACAGTATCCTACTTGGCCTCTGTTTAAACTGTCATTTAAAGTGGGTACACCCTTAGTGTTTATAGTAAACACACATTGGAAATTGCACAGGACTTACTCAAAACCTGAGGTGAAAATGTACGTGATGATGATCAACGATTCCCAACAGCATTTTCCATTAGTAACCTTAAGCTGTTTCCAGAATATGCCCCAAATATCAAGTATTGAATCTATTGGGATAGGTATAAAACCCATTTTTTTTAAGGGACACATTTAAATAAGTTTAATTGAGTACAGGCTTAACTGAATAACAACATAGATTAAATGCAATATTGAATTTGATTGAATAGTTTGGGGTAGGCCTCATCTCTGAGGAATGCTCCTCGGAGCCAAATGCTGATTCCCGGTTGCTCTATGCTGGGCAGCTGGCATCAAAACCCCCCAGCTGGGAGTTTGGGCTTCCGATGACTGGTGGTGGTGGAGAGGTGGAAGGTTGATGACTGGTGGTGGTGGAGAGGTGGAAGGTTGATGACTGGTGGTGGTGGTGGAGAGGTGGAAGGTCGTTAGATGACTGGTGGTGGTGGAGAGGTGGAAGGTCGATGACTGGTGGTGGTGGAGAGGTGGAAGGTCGTTAGATGACTGGTGGTGGTGGAGAGGTGGAAGGTCGATGACTGGTGGTGGTGGAGAGGTGGAAGGTCGTTAGATGACTGGTGGTGGTGGAGAGGTGGAAGGTCGTTAGATGACTGGTGGTGGTGGAGAGGTGGAAGGTCGTTAGAAGACTGGTGGTGGTGGAGAGGTGGAAGGTCGTTAGATGACTGGTGGTGGTGGAGAGGTGGAAGGTCGTTAGAAGACTGGTGGTGGTGGAGAGGTGGAAGGTCGTTAGATGACTGGTGGTGGTGGAGAGGTGGAAGGTCGTTAGATGACTGGTGGTGGTGGAGAGGTGGAAGGTCGTTAGATGACTGGTGGTGGTGGAGAGGTGGAAGGTCGTTAGATGACTGGTGGTGGTGGAGAGGTGGAAGGTCGTTAGATGACTGGTGGTGGTGGTGGAGAGGTGGAAGGTCGTTAGATGACTGGTGGTGGTGGAGAGGTGGAAGGTCGTTAGAAGACTGGTGGTGGTGGAGAGGTGGAAGGTCGTTAGATGACTGGTGGTGGTGGAGAGGTGGAAGGTCGTTAGATGACTGGTGGTGGTGGAGAGGTGGAAGGTCGTTAGATGACTGGTGGTGGTGGAGAGGTGGAAGGTCGTTAGATGACTGGTGGTGGTGGAGAGGTGGAAGGTCGTTAGATGACTGGTGGTGGTGGAGAGGTGGAAGGTCGATGGAAGACACAAGGGTTGAGTTGACAAACTCTCCTAGATGAATTCCCATTGGTTGGAAGAACGGAAAGTGATTATTGCACGAGTGCGCCCATTCAGCAAGCGTGGTGGAATTGCTCTAGTGTGCCATGCTCATAGGCTGAAGTTAATAGGTGAATGACATTCCTCACGCTTGCTAATAGAAAAGTAACAGCAGAGACGTGATGCTATGTTGATGAGGTAATATTACGATACTACCCTATAGATACCTACGATGTTGATGAGGTATCATTATAAATACTACCCTATATATACATGCTATGCCTGTGAAAGGAAGCGATGTGAATTATATTGTGCTTACTAGATAAATGTGAAAGTGACCAGCCCTACTGATTTTGAACTTGCGTAAACTACATTATTCCCAAAGACTCTTGTTTCAGCCTTTGGTAGGCAACCCGCTATGCAAACTCAATTTCCAATGGCTAGTGTAGCAAGCCTAAACAAGCCCAGAAGCTGTATGTATCTACTGTAAGATTGATGTCCACTGATACCTGCACACAGGCTATGGCTGATTCCCAAATGGTACCCTATTCCCTATGCAGTGCACTACTTTTGACCAGGGCCCATAGGTAGTGCACTATAAATTGAATAGGGTGCCATTTGGGATCCATCCTATGGGAAGCCTCTGGGAACAAGAGCACTAGAATACGCAGGGGAATTAGCATAGAGGAATATGCTACAAGAAGAATCACAGAGAAAGATAAATGAGTTAGCGCCTACTGAAGAACACAAAAATGAAAAGCCTACGCCAGGGAATACATTCAAATTATATTCACCTTGAACCAGCGGTGTATTCAGTCTAATTTTATCCCACGTGGAGAAGCCAATGTCACCACCGCGGCATTTGACATTAGAGGTGGATTACAGTATGTAATGTATGTGTCTCCAAGCCAAGATGCTCTTGTCCTAAACTTGTAGCTCTGATCTGAGCTACTGTTGTCAGCTCCCTAAAGTCCCTTTATTCTCCTTTATTCAATTAAGTTTGTTGTTTTGCATAATTTAAATATGATTTACAGAGGGGGGGAAAAGGATAATTCAAAACTAATCATAGGCATTCAATGTAATTATGATTCTTTATAAGGGTTAAATATGGCACGTCATTATAATTTATCTGAAATACAGTAGGTAATATGTCACCCTAAGTGACATACAACTACACTGAACAAAAATATAAAAACAACATGTAAAGTGTTGGTCCCATGTTTCATGAGTTGAAATAAAAAGTCCCCGAAATGTTCCATGCGCACAAAAAGCTTATTTCTCTCAAATGTTGTGCAGAAATTTGTTTACATCCCTGTTAGTGAGCATTTCTCCTTTGCCACAATAATCCATCTGCCTGAAAGGTATGGCATATTAAAAAGCTGATTTAAACAGCATGATCATTGCACAGGTGCACCTTGTGCTGGGGACAATAAAAGTCCACTCTAAAATGTGCAGTTTTGTCACACAGCACAATGCCACAGCTCCGTCGTTTTAGAGAATTTGGGAGTACGCCCAACCAGCCTCACAACTGCAGACCACGTGTCACCACGCCACCTCAGGACCTCCACACACGGCTTTTTCATTTGCGGGATCGAATGTCTGAGACAAGCCACCCGGACAGCTGAGGAATCTGTTGGTTTGCACAACCAAATTTTTTTTGCACAAACTGTCAGAAATCGTCTCAGGGAAGCTCATCTGCTTGCTCGTCGTCCTCACCAGGGTCTTGACCTGACTGCAGTTCGGCATCGTAACCGACTTCAGTGTGCAAATGCTCACCTTCGATGTCTACTGGCATGCTGGAACTGTTTCAACTTTACCGGGCAGATGGCGTTGTGTGGGCGAGCGGTTTGCTGATGTCAACGTTGTGAACAGAGTGCCCCATGGTGGCAGTGGGGTTATGGTATGAGCAGAAATAAGCTACGGACAATGAACGCAATTGCATTTTATCGATAGCAATTTGAAGGCACAGCGATGCCGTGAAGAGATCCTGAGGCCTATTGTCGTGCCATTCTTTCTCCGCCACCATTTCATGTTTCAGCATGATAATGCACGACTCCATATCGCAAGCATCTGTACACCTCAACTGGAAGCTGAAAAAGTCCCTTCCATGGCCTGCATACTCACCAGACATGCCACACACTGAGCGTGTTTGGGATGCTTTAAATTAGCCATGTTACAAATGGACAATTTTGCTTAACGTTTAAACTGACATTTAAAAAAAATAGTTTTCCATCATTTTACGTATGTATGAACGCCAGGGACGGGTAAGGAATTTACATATACTGTAAAACTTTACAGACATACAACACAGCTATGGTAACATGTTGATAGCAAAAATTAATAACTTTTCAGAAAATTAAAAAAAAGTGCTTCATCAGGTCTTTACATGTTCGGTATGGTTTCCCTGACGACAGTTACCTGATTGATGAGCTGCTGTGTTGTTGTTTATGCTATGGTAACTAATTGTGCTTTCTTTCTACTAAATGTCTTGGTAAGTCACGCTATTTAAAAAGAGAGGAGAGAGTGGTCTGTGTGTTGTTGGCAGGCAAACAGGCTGCGAGCAGCAGCTCGAGATTATTTGATTGACAGTTCTGGTCTCCTAGAGATGGACTTCAGAAGCGGCATTCCTTTACAGACAAGTAAAATGTCTGTTCATATCACCAGAGAAGGTTTTGTGTCGGCATTTTTAAAAAACAGTGTAGCCTACCCTAACAGACAGAATAACATGCCGTAGCCAAGGCGCTTTCAAGGGGCCATGTTCCATTATGTCTGAAAAGCGTAATGGATACAGGCTTCCAGTAGCCTACTGTCATTTCATGAGACAAAAATGCTCACAAAACTGTCTTGAAGACATTAGTGCCATGAATAGGCTAGGATATTCTACAGGCAACAGACCGAAGACTGAACACACACTGGCATCATTAGGAAGAGACGGAGCAGACAGGCCAGTGTGAGGGAGAGAGAGGCTGAGCAGCCAGGCCAGTGTGAGGGAGAGAGAGGCGAAGCAGCCAGGCCAGTGTAAGGGAGAGAGAGGCTGAGCAGCCAGGCCAGTGTGAGGGAGAGAGAAGCAGAGCAGCCAGGCCAGTGTGATGGAGAGAGAGGCTGAGCAGCCAGGCCAGTGTGAGGGAGAGAGAGGCTGAGCAGCCAGGCCAGTGTGAGGGAGAGCGAGGCTGAGCAGCCAGGCCAGTGTGAGGGAGGGAGAGGCTGAGCAGCCAGGCCAGTGTGAGGGAGAGAGAGGCTGAGCAGCCAGACCAGTGTGAGGGAGAGAGAGGCTGAGCAGCCAGGCCAGTGTGAGGGAGCGAGAGGCTGAGCAGCCAGGCCAGTGTGAGGGAGCGAGAGGCTGAGCAGCCAGGCCAGTGTGAGGGAGCGAGAGGCTGAGCAGCCAGGCCAGTGTGATGGAGAGAGAGGCTGAGCAGCCAGGCCAGTGTGAGGGAGAGAGAGGCTGAGCAGCCAGGCCAGTGTGAGGGAGAGAGAGGCTGAGCAGCCAGGCCAGTGTGAGGGAGAGAGAGGCTGAGCAGCCAGGCCAGTGTGAGGGAGAGAGAGGCAGAGCAGCCAGGCCAGTGTGATGGAGAGAGAGGCTGAGCAGCCAGGCCAGTGTGAGGGAGAGAGAGGCTGAGCAGCCAGGCCAGTGTGATGGAGAGAGAGGCTGAGCAGCCAGGCCAGTGTGAGGGAGAGAGAGGCTGAGCAGCCAGGCCAGTGTGATGGAGCGAGAGGCTGAGCAGCCAGGCCAGTGTGATGGAGAGAGAGGCTGAGCAGCCAGGCCAGTGTGAGGGAGAGAGAGGCTGAGCAGCCAGGCCAGTGTGAGGGAGAGAGAGGCTGAGCAGCCAGGACAGTGTGAGGGAGAGAGGGGTGGAGCAGCCAGGCCAGTGTGAGGGAGAGAGAGGCGGAGCAGCCAGGCCAGTGTGAGGGAGAGAGAGGCTGAGCAGCCAGGCCAGTGTGAGGGAGAGAGAGGCTGAGCAGCCAGGCCAGTGTGAGGGAGAGAGAGGCTGAGCAGCCAGGCCAGTGTGAGGGAGAGAGAGGCTGAGCAGCCAGGCCAGTGTGAGGGAGAGAGAGGCTGAGCAGCCAGGCCAGTGTGAGGGAGAGAGGGGTGGAGCAGCCAGGCCAGTGTGAGGGAGAGAGAGGCGGAGCAGCCAGGCCAGTGTGAGGGAGAGAGAGGCTGAGCAGCCAGGGCAGTGTGAGGGAGAGAGAGGCTGAGCAGCCAGGGCAGTGTGAGGGAGAGAGAGGCTGAGCAGCCAGGCCAGTGTGAGGGAGAGAGAGGCTGAGCAGCCAGGGCAGTGTGAGGGAGAGAGAGGCTGAGCAGCCAGGACAGTGTGAGGGGGAGAGAGGTGGAGCAGCCAGGCCAGTGTGAGGGAGAAAGAGGCTGAGCAGCCAGGCCAGTGTGAGGCAGAGCAGCCAGGCCAGTGTGAGGGAGAGAGAGGCGGAGCAGCCAGGCCAGTGTGAGGGAGAGAGAGGCTGAGCAGCCAGGACAGTGTGAGGGGGAGAGAGGCTGAGCAGCCAGGACAGTGTGAGGGGGAGAGAGGCTGAGCAGCCAGGCCAGTGTGAGGGAGAAAGAGGCTGAGCAGCCAGGCCAGTGTGAGGCAGAGCAGCCAGGCCAGTGTGAGGGGGAGAGAGACGGAATTACACAACTTCCCCAGGCCTTTATAGCCTATCGGCTAGAACACAGAAAATAATGTTTTGTGATCACTGAACTGTGATTTTAATTAATACATTTTTTATTTAACCTTTATTTAACTAGGCAAGTTAATTAAGAACAAATTCTTATTTACACTTGACGGCCTACTTAAGGATCCCAACTTCATTAAAATGTTTAAACGTTCACACCCCTACTCTGGATCGACATGTACATCAGCGTGTTCCAGTTCCCGCCAATATCCAGCAACTTGCCCCAGCCATTGAAGAGGAGTGGGACAACATTCCACAATCCACAGTCAGCAGCCTGATCAACTCAATGTGAAGGAGATGTGTGGCACTGCATGAGGCAAATGGAGGTCACACCAGATACTGACTGGTTCTGATCCACACTCCTACCTTTTTATTAAAGGTATCTATGACCAACAGATGTATATCTGTATTCCCAGTCATGTGAAATCCATAAATTAGGACCTAATGAATTTATTTCAGTTACAGTAAAATCAGTTATCTCAGTAAAACCTTTGAATTTGTTGCGTGTTGCGTTGATATTTTTGTTCAGGGTAAGAGGTTAGCTCAGCTGACATATTGTTTTATTCATAAGGATCCCCATTACCCGACGCCAATGGTGACAGCTAGTCTTACTTGGGTCCGACATATAACAAAGAATACATTACAGTCAAAAGACTACAATTAACATATACATTTAAAAATGTGTGTGTGTGTGCATCTATTAGTTCCACATACATTTCAGTACATACACACAACAAGTAGGTCACAATGATTAAATGTCACCGTTTTGGCATATTGAAAGGAGACCATGTTGAAATGACACCACTCTTACAGGCAGACTGCTGATGTTCCAGTCAATCCTGAACCTTTCTTATATCTTCCTGTAGACAGTTTGACCAGTCATGCTTCCTCTTCCTCCCCCAGTTAAACGTCCATTGTGATATTAAAGATGGTGGTGGCAGTCTGCCAACTCATTTCCTTTTTCTCGACTGTAATAATGTATTAAGCAGCTTGGGGTGTTTGTTCTGCGTCCTCCCCTGGTAGTATGGGGATGATGATATGTGGACCACGGAAATGAACAGAAACAGTGTGATACCTGTTGTATCTTCAGTCTCAGGACAGGAAACAACATCAACAGAGATATCAAGAGCTGTACAATGGCCAACAGTGTTTGACAGAATCCTAATGCCAATAAGCAGTTTCATTAATTTATGCCCTGAGGGGATGTATCTTTTCATTTCTGTCTTATTCATGTTGTTATGTCGATCATGCAATAGGAGGACATCAATGGTACAGGTACTTGGAGAAGACTGTGATTTACTTAAAAAGGTCTATTTGCTCATTAGAACAGAACACAATAACAATAAAAGCATTGAAAAGGAGGGAAAGAAAGAGATTAAGGAGAAAAGGAGCATACCAACCACGCAGTTTGTGTTTCCAGCTCTTCTTCTCTGACTCTATGTGCCAGAGACAGTTGCATCATTAGGAGGGCCAATTTGACACAACGAATATAGCCTAGTTTTATTATGAGTAAACAGAGGAGGTATTGCATGAGGTTTAGTGGTTTGGTTGCATGCTTGAAAAAAAAGAGAATAAATTTTTCTTTTATACTGAGATGAAATACCAACTTCCTGGGTCTTCTCTTGGGTTGTGGGAATTGGTGTGGAGTTCAGATTCACTTGTGCATTCCAAAATAGATGGAAGAAGCGCATAAGAGAGATCATACAGCATAGGGAGGGTGCATCGCAAATAGCACCCTATTCCCTATATAGTGTCACATAGGGCCCTGATCAAAAGTAGTGCACTATATAGGGAATAGGGTGCCATTTGCGACGATCACACAGTGTAGTGTACGGAGACTTTGCTCAAGGAACAAGTGAGTGAGTCTAGGAAAAGCTGTTGATTATTAATTAGAGTCATGGAGAGAGAGAGAGCCCTGGAGCCTTGTATTCACATGAAGACAAACATATACATGGGATACTTCAGGATGGCTCATGTGTTTGAAAACACCATCATCAAACCCAATAAAACACTGAGTTCAGGAAGACACTCTTTCTCTAAAGAGCGTGTGATTCACATGTAGGACTAGTAGGGGAAAATGTTTTTAACTTGAACTGAATGACCAGGAACTGAGGTACTGTTCACATCCCTGACCAGGTACTGAGGTACTGTTTCCATTCCTGACCAGGTACTGAGGAACTGTTTCCATCCCTGACCAGGTACTGAGGTACTGTTCACATCCCTGACCAGGTACTGAGGTACTGTTCACATCCCTGACCAGGTACTGAGGTACTGTTCACATCCCTGACCAGGTACTGAGGTACTGTTTCCATCCCTGACCAGGTACTGAGGTACTGTTTCCATCCCTGACCAGGTACTGAGGTACTGTTCACATCCCTGACCAGGTACGGAGGTACTGTTCCCATCCCTGACCAGGTACTGAGGTACTGTTTCCATCCCTGACCAGGTTCTGAGGTACTGTTCACATCCCTGACCAGGTACTGAGGTAATGTTCACATCCCTGACCAGGAACTGAGGTAATGTTCACATCCCTGACCAGGAACTGAGGTAATGTTCACATCCCTGACCAGGAACTGAGGTACTGTTCACATCCCTGACCAGGTACTGAGGTACTGTTCACATCCCTGACCATGTACTGAGGTCTGTTTCCATCCCTGACCTGGTACTGAGGTACTGTTTCCATCCCTGACCAGGTACTGAGGTACTGTTCCCATCCCTGACCAGGTACTGAGGTAATGTTCACAGCCCTGACCAGGTACTGAGGTACTGTTCACATCCCTGACCAGGTACTGAGGTACTGTTCACATCCCTGACCAGGTAATGAGGTACTGTTCACATCCCTGACCAGGTACTGAGGTACTGTTCACATCCTCATCCTGGTGGTTTTGCTGTATTTCCTGCCTCTGTGGTTTAAACCATAGAAATATAATTAATTATATTTATTTGGTTTAAACTGTATGTTGCTGTGGGATGAAATGTTGAAATCAGAGTTGTTAAAGTGAGGAACAGATCAAGTTTTTCCTCAACAAATTATCACAATAATTTGCTCTATTTGGGGCCATGCTCTCAATCAGACTGACTTGAACCAACAGTGTCCGTGAAGTTTGTATGGCTGTAACAAAGACTATCGAGCTCAGCTATGGAGACCTCTCCGATTGTTTTCAGCTGTCCTGAGTTATCATGGGTTGTTGGACCGACACTTCTGCTCTGTCTCTGACATCCAGCCCGAGAGCTGTCACCTGTCAAATATTCATTGAAGTTCAAAGCCTCTGGGAATCTTATCCAATAACCCACTGTTCATTCTCATCCATAGGTCCACCTTGTGGGACATCTTGTGATCCCAACCCATGTAGGAATGGCGGAGAGTGTGAGAAGAGCTCCGAGAGCACCGCTGGATATGCTTGTGCTTGTCTGGAGGGATTCACGGGCCTCCGCTGTGACACCCCCGTTAACATCAATTGCCTTTCATACGAATGTCAGCGGGAAAAGGCGTGCTCCTTGGGGGAACATGTGAGAACTCTATTTCTACGTCCCAAATGTCACTCTAAATAGTGCACTACTTTCAACCAGAGCCCATACAATCTGGCCCAAAGAGGCCTTGTCGAAGGTATTGCACTATAGAGGGAATAAGATGTCATTATGGACGCATCCCAATTCTCCTTCTTCATTCTTCTCAGCCCTCCTCCTCCTCCTCCTCTCAGAGCCTGATTTAATAGGAAATGTCACATGAAAATTAATATCTTAGTCTTTGAAGCAGATCGAGTGTACTTTTGAAGGTTGGAAACAACAATGAATACTTCTGCCTTCAATGGGGGGTTAGTATGGCTTGGGGAAGGAAAGCATGATGGTGGTGGCTCTGGTTATTTGTGGTGGCCATTTTGATTAGACTGGAATTAACTATTGCATATTTTAAGAGGCAGATTGAAATTGCATTTATGAAAGGGGGTCTTTTGTTCTAGATGCAGGCGTCTGTTGGCCACAGTCCGTTTTCAATTTCAGGCCTTTTATCTATGAAATGTTACGGTGATACAGGACAGGGGTTTTAATCATCAACTGCTGAGTGCCAATAGTTTCTCTATTATGCAAGAGGCGATGCATAGAGAGAAAAAATATTAAAATGGGCTAATTGTCTTTTTGTGACCTTCACTTGTGACTTCATTATGGAATTTGCCACAGATTTTACAATAACCGATTTGTAATGGGTTTCTCAACCCACTCGAGAATAATCCGTAAGGCATTCTTAACCAGTCATAACACCTTAATGAGTGATGCAGGATTATGCATAACAACCTCCATAACACAGTCACATTAATGGGAGCCCAGTGTTGATGGCATAGCAGCACTCGTATGTCAACCTGATCTGTAAGACATTGATTCTGCCTCAGTCTCATCTCTATAAGGGACTTCATCTGAATGAAGATCAACTCATCTTTCAACCTGAGAGCCTTGGCGACTCGAAGCAACTGTTAATATTAGTATCTTCTCTGATTAAGGATCTTGGTTTTATCATCTCTGACTCTTGAGTCAGATATATTATTATTGTCAAGATCATTCCTGATGAGATGTGATGTGAGCTGGAGTACGCTAGTCGAGCTAATGGCCTAGCTGTCTCCATCTATTCTTAGTTTCTCTATGATGGATTGATTTATTTATTTGTCTCGAACACCAATTGTTGCCCAATGGGCTTATAAGACACTATTTCTTTACGTACGTGCGCACAAAATACAAAACCTAATGACATTTAACAAATTAAATGCATAGTTAAAGTGGCGCAGTAGTCGAAGGCCCCGCATCGCAGTGGCGTCACTACAGACAAGGGTTCGATCCCAGGTTGTTTCAAAACTGGTCTTGACCGGGAGTCCCACAGGGTGGCGCACAATTGGCTCAGCGTCGTCCCGGTTAGGGAAGGTTTGGCCGGGGGGGCTTTACTTGGCTCATCACTCTCTAGCGACTCCTTGTGGCGAGCTGGGTGCCTGCAGGCTGACGACGGTCGTCAGTTGAACAGTATTTCCTCCGACACATTGGTGCAGCTGGCTTCCGGGTTAAGCGGGCGTTAAGAATTGCGGTTTGGTGGGTCATGTTTCCCCCCCCGTGGCTCGACCTTCGCCTCCGAGCCCGTTGGGGAGTTGCAGCGATTAGACAAGATCAAAATTGAGGAGGAAAAGGGAGTAAAAAAAGAAATACAAAAAATGCATAGTTAGTAATCATCAGAAAGTACAGCTTTCACCTTGTCACATTAAACAAAGTTCTTCTTCTCTCTCTGTCACTGCAGCTATCCTGTTTCACTCCCTAACATTGTGCTGTTACAGTTCTTTACTCACTTGTTCTGCTGGGGAGAGGGATCTGTCTCCATTAACGCTGTCTTGTTCTGCTAGGGAGAGGGATCTGTCTCCATTAACACTGTCTTGTTCTACTAGGGAGAGTGATCTGTCTCCACTAACACTGTCTTGTTCTGCTGGGGAGAGGGATCTGTCTCCATTAACACTGTCTTGTTCTGCTAGGGAGAGTGATCTGTCTCCATTAACACTGTCTTGTTCTGCTAGGGAGAGGGATCTGTCTCCATTAACACTGTCTTGTTCTGCTAGGGAGAGGGATCTGTCTCCATTAACACTGTCTTGTTCTGCTAGGGAGAGTGATCTGTCTCCACTAACACTGTCTTGTTCTGCTAGGGAGAGTGATCTGTCTCCATTAACACTGTCTTGTTCTGCTAGGGAGAGGGATCTGTCTCCATTAACACTGTCTTGTTCTGCTAGGGAGAGTGATCTGTCTCCATTAACACTGTCTTGTTCTGCTAGGGAGAGTGATCTGTCTCCACTAACACTGTCTTGTTCTGCTAGGGAGAGGGATCTGTCTCCATTAACACTGTCTTGTTCTGCTAGGGAGTGTGATCTGTCTCCACTAACCCTGTCTTTACCTTTAATCTAAGTGTGTTTTCTCAAGCTGACTTGAGGCCTGGTTTGTTTTCGTCCTTTGTGTGTTTTTGCGCTTGTGCGTGCAAACGTGTGTGTTTGTTTTACATGTGTTTGTGTATATGCTGAAGTGTGTTTGTATGTGTCTGCAGACCTCTCCTGAGTGTGCAGCCTCAGTCTGGCAGTGTTCAGATGGCACCACAGGCCGACAGTGCAGGAGGCAACGTGGCCCGTGCAGCCCTTCGCCCTGCCACAACAATGCCAGCTGTTTAGTCCAGGGAGAGGACTACGTCTGCAGGTGAGACATGGAAGTATATTCAGGATGTAGGTGAGACACATGGCAGTATATTCAGGATGTAGGTGAGACACATGGCAGTATATTCAGGATGTAGGTGAGACACGTGGCAGTATATTCAGGATGTAGGTGAGACATGGCAGTATATTCAGGATGTAGTTGAGACACGTGGCAGTATATTCAGGATGTAGGTGAGACACATGGCAGTATATTCAGGATGTAGGTGAGACACATGGCAGTATATTCAGGATGTAGGTGAGAGACATGGCAGTATATTCAGGATGTAGTTGAGACACATGGCAGTATATTCAGGATGTAGGGGAGACATGGCAGTATATTCAGGATGTAGGTTAGACACATGGCAGTATATTCAGGATGTAGGTGAGAGACATGGCAGTATATTCAGGATGTAGGTGAGACACGTGGCAGTATATTCAGGATGTAGGTGAGACACATGACAGTATATTCAGGATGTAGGTGAGACACGTGGCAGTATATTCAGTATGTAGGTGAGACACATGGCAGTATATTCAGGATGTAGGTGAGACACATGGCAGTATATTCAGGATGTAGGTGAGACACGTGGCAGTATATTCAGGATGTAGGTGAGACATGGCAGTATATTCAGGATGTAGTTGAGACACGTGGCAGTATATTCAGGATGTAGGTGAGACACATGGCAGTATATTCAGGATGTAGGTGAGACACATGGCAGTATATTCAGGATGTAGGTGAGAGACATGGCAGTATATTCAGGATGTAGTTGAGACACATGGCAGTATATTCAGGATGTAGGGGAGACATGGCAGTATATTCAGGATGTAGGTTAGACACATGGCAGTATATTCAGGATGTAGGTGAGAGACATGGCAGTATATTCAGGATGTAGGTGAGACATGTGGCAGTATATTCAGGATGTAGGTGAGACACATGGCAGTATATTCAGGATGTAGGTGAGACACATGGCAGTATATTCAGGATGTAGGTGAGAGACATGGCAGTATATTCAGGATGTAGGTGAGACACATGGCAGTATATTCAGGATGTAGGTGAGACACATGGCAGTATATTCAGGATGCAGGTGAGACACATGGCAGTATATTCAGGATGCAGGTGAGACACATGGCAGTATATTCAGGATGTAGGTGAGACACATGGCAGTATATTCAGGATGTAGGTGAGACACATGGCAGTATATTCAGGATGTAGGTGAGACACATGGCAGTATATTCAGGATGTAGGTGAGACACATGGCAGTATATTCAGGATGTAGGTGTTAGTTAGAGCTTAGCTAGCAACACCAGGGTTAGAGCATGGGGCTTAGCTAGCAACACCAGGGTTAGATCATGGGGCTTAGCTAGCAACACCAAGGTTAGAGCATGGGGCTTAGCTAGCAACACCAGGGTTAGATCATGGGGCTTAGCTAGCAACGCCAGGGTTAGATCATGGGGTTTAGCTAGCAACACCAGGATTAGAGCATGGGGCTTAGCTAGCAACACCAGGGTTAGAGCATGGTGCTTAGCTAGCAACACCAGGGTTAGAGCATGGG